>NW_020172632.1:3815134-3835881 GCF_003031525.2 Neophocaena asiaeorientalis asiaeorientalis | reverse complement strand
TGGATTCCTTTTCTTCTCTGATTGCTGTGGCTAAAACTTCCAAAACTATGTTGAATAAGAGTGGTGAGAGTGGGCAACCTTGTCTTGTTCCTGATTTTGGTGGAAATGCTTTCAATTTTTCACTGAAGACGATGAAAATGAGGATGACCATTGAGGACGATGTTGGCTGTGGATTTGTCATATATGGCCTTTATTATGTTGAGGAAAGTTCCATCTTTTCTTTATTTGTTTTCATTTTGGATGATCTGTCCATTGGTGAAAGTGGAGTGTCAAAGTCCCCTACTATGAATGTGTTACTGTCGATTTCCCCTTTTATGACTGTTAGTTTTTGCCTTATGTATTGAGGTGCTCCTATGTTGGGTGCATAAATATTTACAATTGTTATATCTTCTTCTGGGACTGATCCCTTGACCATCATGTAGTGTCCTTCCTTGTCTCTCATGGTAGTCTTTATGTTAAAGTCTATTTTTTCTGATATGAGAATTGCTACTCCAACTTTCCTTTGATTTCCATTTGCATGGGATATCTTTTTCCATCCCCTCACTTTCAGTCTGCATGTGTCCCCAGGTGTAAAGTGAGTGTCTTGTAGACAGCATATACATAGGTCTTATTTTTGTATCCATTCAGCCAGTCTATGTCTCCTGTTGGAGCATTTAATCCATTTACATTTAAGGTAGTTATCTATATGTATGTTCCTATTACCATTTTCTTAATGTTTTGGGTTTTTTATTGTAGGTCTTTTCCTTCTCGTGTGTCTCCTGCCTAGATAAGCCCCTTTAGCATTTATTGTAAAGCTGGTTTGGTGGTGCTAAATTCTCTTAGCTTTTGCTTGTCTGTAAAGGTTTTAATTTTTCTGTCGAATCTGAAGGAGATCCTTGCTGGGTAGAGTAATGTTGGTTGTAGGTTTTTCTCCTTCATCACTTTAAATATGTCCTGCCACTCCCCTCTGGCCTGCAGAGTCTCCACCGAAAGACCAGCTGTCAACCCCTTGGGGATTCCCTTGTGTGTTATTTGTTGCTTTTCCCTTGTTGCTTTCAATATTCTTTCTCTGTATTCAGTTTTTGATAGTTTGATTAATATGTGTCTTGGCACGTTTCTCCTTGGATTTATCCTGCATGGGACTCTGTGCTTCCTGGACCTGATTGACTATTTCCTTTCTCATATTAGGAAGTTTTCAACTATAATCTCCTCAAATATTTTCTAGTACCTTTTTTTTCTCTTCTTCCTCTGGGACCCCCATAAGTCAAATGTTGGTGCATTTAATGTTGTCCCAGAGGTCTCTGAGACCTTCCTCAATTCTCTTCATTCTTTTTTCTTTATTCTGTTCTGTCATAGCTGTTTCCACTATTTTATCTTCCAGGTCATTTATCCGTTCTTCTGCCTCAGTTACTCTGCTATTGATTCTTTCCAGATAATTTTTAACTTCATTTATTGTGTTGTTCATCATAGTTTGTTTGCTCTTTCGTTCTTCTAAGTCCTGCCTAAATGTTTCTTGTATTTTCTCCATTCTATTTCCAAGATTTTGGACCACCCTCACCATCGCTACTCTGAATTCTTTTTCAGGTAGGCTGCCTATCTCCTCTTCATTTGTTTGAAGTTTTGGTCTGGTCATTACCTGTCTCCTTCATCTGCTGCATATTTCTCTGTCTTCTCATTTTGCTTAACTTACTGTGTTTGGGGTCTCTTTTTCGCAGGCTGCAGGTTTGTAGTTCCCATTGTTTTTGGTGTCTGTCCCCAGTGGGTAAGGCTTGTTCAGTGGGTTGTGTAGGCTTCCTGGTGGAGGGGACTGGTGCCTGTGTTCTGGTCGATGAGGCTGGATCTTGTCTTTCTGGTGGGCAGGACCACGTCTGGTGGTGCTTTGGAATGTCTCTGACCTTATTATGATTTTAGGCAGCCTCTCTGCTAATGGGTGGGGTTGTGTTCCTGTCTTGCTAGTTGTTTGTCATGGGGCATCCAGCACTGTAGCTTGCTGGTCATTGAGTGGAGTTGGGTCTTAGCATTGAGATGGAGATCTCTGGGAAAGCTTTCACCATTTGATGTTACGTGGAGCCGGGAGGTCTCTGGTGGACCAATGTCCTGAACTCGGCTCTCCCACCTCAGAGGCTCAGGCCTGACACCTGGCTGGACCACCAAGATTCTGTCAGCCACACAGCTCAAGAGAAAAGGGAGGAAAAAAGAAAGAAAGAAAGAAAAAATAAAATAAAATAATGTTAATAAAATAAAAAAATTTTTAATTATTAAAAATAAAAAAATTAAAAAGTAATTTAAGAAAGAAAGAAAGAAGAGAGCAATGAAACCAAAAAACAAATCCACCAATGATAACAAGCACTAAAAACTATACTAAACCCCCCCACCAGAAAACAAAACAAAAAAAACCAGACAGATAGAACCCTAGGACAAATGGTAAAAGCAAAGCTATACAGACAAAATCACATAAAGAAGCATACACATACAAACTCACCAAAAGAGAAAAAGGAAAAAATATATATATTAAAAAAAAGGAAGAGAGCAACCAAATCAATAAAGAAATATCCCAGTGATAATAAGCTCTAAATACTAAATCAAGATAAACATAAAACCAGAAAAAAATTAAACACAGAAAGCAAACCCCAAGTCTACAGTTGCTCCCAAAGTCCACTGCCTCAGTTTTGGGATGATTCGTTGTCTATACAGGTATTCCAGAGATGCAGGGCACATCAAGGTGATTGTGGAGATTTAATCCGCTGCTCCTGAGGCTGCTGGGAGAGATTTCTCTTTATCTTCTTTGTTCGCACAGCTCCTGGGGTTCAGCTTTGGATTTTTTTTAATTATTAAAAATAAAAAAATTAAAAAGTAATTTAAGAAAGAAAGAAAGAAGAGAGCAATGAAACCAAAAAACAAATCCACCAATGATAACAAGCACTAAAAACTATACTAAACCCCCCCACCAGAAAACAAAACAAAAAAAACCAGACAGATAGAACCCTAGGACAAATGGTAAAAGCAAAGCTATACAGACAAAATCACATAAAGAAGCATACACATACAAACTCACCAAAAGAGAAAAAGGAAAAAATATATATATTAAAAAAAAGGAAGAGAGCAACCAAATCAATAAAGAAATCTACCAGTGATAATAAGCTCTAAATACTAAATCAAGATAAACATAAAACCAGAAAAAAATTAAACACAGAAAGCAAACCCCAAGTCTACAGTTGCTCCCAAAGTCCACTGCCTCAGTTTTGGGATGATTCGTTGTCTATACAGGTATTCCAGAGATGCAGGGCACATCAAGGTGATTGTGGAGATTTAATCCGCTGCTCCTGAGGCTGCTGGGAGAGATTTCTCTTTATCTTCTTTGTTCGCACAGCTCCTGGGGTTCAGCTTTGGATTTGACCCCATCTCTGTGTGTAGGTCACCTGAGGATGTCTGTCCTTTGCTCAGACAGGATGGGGTTAAAGTATCAGCTGATTCGGGGGCTCTGGCTCACTCAGGCCGGGTGGAGGGAGGGGTACGGAATGCAGGGTGAGCCTGCGGTGGCAGAGACCAACATGACGTTACAACAGCCTGAGGCATGCCATGTATTCTTCCCATGATCCATGTCCCTGGATCATGGGACCTGCAGTGGTGGGCTGCACAGGCTCCTGAGAAGGGAGGTGTGGATAGTGACCTGTGCTTGCACACAGGCTTCTTGATGGCTACAGCAGCAGCCTTAGCATTTCATACCCATCTCTGGTGTCCGTGCTGATAGCTGCAGCTCGTGCCTGTCTCTGGAGCTCGTTTAAGTGGTGCTCTGAATCCCCTCTCCTCGTTTACCCGGAAACAATGGTCTCTTGCCTCTTAGGCAGGTCCAGACATTTTCCTGTACTCCCTCTCGGCTAACTGTGGTGCACCAGCCCCCTTCAGGCTGTGTTCACGCAGCCAACCCCAGTCCTCTCCCTGGGATCTGTCCTCCGAAGCCTGAGCCTCAGCTCCCAGCCCCCACCTGTCTCGGCGCGTGAGCAGACAAGCCTCTCCGGCCAGTGAGTGCTGGTTGGCACCGATCCTCTGTGGCGGAATCTCTCTGCTTTGCCCTCTGCATCTCCTTGGGAAGTCTGAGGTCTTCTGCCAGTGTTCAGTAGGTGTTCTGTAGGAGTTGTTCCACAAGTAGATGTATTTCTGATGTCTTTGTGGAGAGGAAGGTGATCTCCACGTCTCACTCCTCTGCCATCTTGAAGGACCCCCTCATTCATTACTGTTATCAACATAAATTAATATAATTCCTTAGGAATATAGAAATCTATATTGAGTCATAAAAATACTTTGACCTTTAACTGATTATCCTATGAAATTTTTTAGGGGAAAAATTTAATCAACAAAAATGTTATTAATTTTAATGAAAAATTAAAGGCAATGAAAATTTCTAACAATGTCAAGATGTTAAAATTCAGTAGATGTCTAGTTTGAGATGCTAATATTGTATAGTAATTATTTTCCAACGTGGATTACATTAACAGTTAAATATTATAATAAACACTAAGTGCAAAGAAAATACAAACATATGTTCACTGTGGGTAAGCAATGTAAACTTTATATGCTATAAAAGGAATATACGAAAATAGAACCAGTTGTTTTAGCAAGGTAGAATTAGGAAGGTTTTGTTTTCCTTTTTAAAAAATTCCTTTTATGTTGCAATAAAAATGTTTTTATAATTAAAAAAAAAACCTCTCAAGCCTAAAGCTGACAAAAATCATAGTGATTGTGTCTACCAGACCCCTTAGATGAAGATGAAAACTAAACCATTCAGCCAAACATCTGAAAGTTTCAGAACAGCCAGGTCTTTGATGTTGGGTAGACTAAACAACCAGATGTTTGACTGAAGTTTTCTATTTTCATCTGAAGGCTGACATCATGTAACTATAGCCTGAGTGCATTACTGTTGTCAGTCACCATAAAGTTCAGTGAGTTGTTAACATGGACCCATGCAGCTCTCCTGGCCTTCCTCATTTGGTACTCACAAATACCATCTTTAACTTGCTCTTTGCTTTAAGGTGTTATATAACTCTGATTATTCTTCATTGTCTAAGGAATAAAGGCTTAACCCTTCATAATGTGGCCCCAACTGGCATCACCAGCCCCATCTCTCATCATTTCCTTCCCTCACAAGGTCTATATGCTCTAGATGCTAGAAATATAGACCCTGACCCTCAAGATACTCATATTTGTATTATTATTATTATCTTTGGCTAGAGAACATTAGTGTTATCATTAATTGAGCTATTATGCTCCAGAGTGCTAGGGCTTAGTATACAATATTGAGTTTAACCTTCACCATAACTTTCTGTGGCATTATTTCCATTTTACCAGTAGAGAAAGAGAAGCTACAAAGGTTAAGGATCTTGCCCCAATTAAATAACCAGTAAATTACAGAACCAGGACTCAGTCTATTGGATTCCAAAGTTTTTGCTCTTAATCACAACACCACTGAGACATGTTTACTAAAAAATTTACTAAGGTATTGTGGCTGTGTGGTAGTATGGAGAGAATGAGGTCTATAAAATGGCAGTAAATAAAGTAGAAATAGGCAAAAGTTTAGTCCAAGTACCATTTATAGAAGGCCTAGTATGTTCTGGGCCCTATCCTAAGTACTAGGGACATAAAAAAGTCAAATATCATCTTTGCCCTGAAGGAGAAATCAGTTTAATAAGGATGTTAAAAACCCAAAATTAGGTGGAAAATTCAGGTGGTTCCAGAAATGGAGCCCAAAGAAGTGATGGTGTCATATATGCCCAGGGCTTGGCTGGGGTACAGAGTCATGGGGTGAAAGCTCCAGGAAGAGGAGAGAGGAAATAGAGAGCTCCCCAGATACCAGGGAATCTGGGAAGAAGTGCCCAGAGAGATCTGAAACACATGACAGGCACAACTGTTTACAACAATAATGAAACACTGAAACACGTGACATGCACAACTGTTTAAAACAACAACGAAGAGTTATTTATTTTACTAGTTCCTGTTGTTGCCTCTACTGGTCACCAGGGATTCGGATTAGAGTCAGAAACAGTCCCTCCCAGCAGTGGTCACTGGGGTTGGCTCATTCTTTCTACAAATAAGTATGGAGAAGATACTATGTTTGAGGCTTTGTTCTAGGCACTGGGGATACAACAGTAAACAAAACAGACATTCCTTCATGGAGCTTAGGTTCTATTAGGGAGAGACAGACAAATAAATATGTAAAATATATAGTATTTTGGAAGGTGATGAGAGTCAGGAAGAAAACTAAAGAAGAGAAGGGGGGCAGGAAGTATCAATGAGATAGCAAGATCAGGAAAGGCCCCTCTAGGAAGGTGATATTTGAGCAAAGACCTTGCATTTTCACAAAAAGGAGAGCATTCTAGGTAGAGGAAAGAGCAAGTACAAAGGGCCTGAGTCTGAAGTATGCTTGGCGTGATCCAAAAACAGCAAAAGGGTCAGTGTAACTGGGAAAGATTAAGTATTATAAGAATTTTGACTCTTATTCTGAGAGAGATGGGTAGCCATTGGATGGTTTTTGAACCAAGAAGTGTTATGATCTGCTTTATGATGTCACAATTTTATTCTGGTTGCTGTGTTGATAATAGACTGAAGAAGGAGAAGGGTGGAGGTAGGGAAACCATTTAGGTGGTATTGTAGGGGAGAGATGATGGTGACTAGGATCAGGATGATAGCAGTAGAGGTACTGATTCTGAATATACTGTATTTTAAAGGAAGAGCTTGTAAAGTTTGCTGATGGATCAAATTGAGGTGTGAAAGAGTGGAGTCAAGGATGACACCAAGGTTTAACTCTAAGGAAATGTAAAGGTGGAATTTTAATTTACTTTGGTGAATAAGACTGAGGAAGAAGCAGGTTTTAAGGGAAAGATCTGGAGCTTAGTTTGGACATGTATATTAAATATTCAGGTGGAGATGATGAGTAAGCAATTGGATTGTATGGGTCTGGAGTTCAGGGGACAGGTCCAGGCTAGAGATAAAAATTTGGGATTCATCAGCATGTAGATGGTTATTTGAAGCTACATGAAGTCACAAAGGGAGTGTATACAAGAAAAACAGCCAAGAACTGAGCTCTGGGCACTCCAAGATTTAGAGGTCAGGACATAAGAAACCAGAATAGAAGACTGAGGAAGAATTATTAAAATTAGAAAGAAAACTAGGAGAGGGTAGATTTTAAGAATCAAAAGAAGGCAATGTTTCTGAGAAAGGGAGTGATCAACTCAGTTATGTGCTGCTGAGAATTGACTGTTGGGCTTAACAATATGGAGGTCATTGGTGACCTTGACGAGAAATTCCTATGGAATGTTGGGGGCATAGCCAGACTGGAAAGTTTAAGTGAGATTTAGAGGAAAAGAAGAGACACAGTGAGATTAGATAAGACTTTTGAGGGCTCTCTCAGTAAAGCAGCAAATAGGGTTGAAGTTGGAAGGGGATATGGAGTTAGGACAGGGATAGGAGTTTAATATGGGAGAAATATCAGCATTTGTGTGTGTGCTTATAGGAATGTTCTAGTTTAGGGTTTCTCAACTTTGGCACTACTGACATTTTGGGCTGAATAATTTTTTGTTGTGGAGGGCTGTCTTTTACATTGTAAGATTCTAAGTATAACATCCCTGACATTCTATCCACTTGATGCCAGTAGCATCCCCCCATCTCCCCAGTTGTGATAACCATAAGGGTCTCTATGCATTGCCAAATGTTCCCTGAGAGATGGAGGGAAGGAAATGGGCAAAATCACCTGTGGCTGAGAACCACTGACTTAGTAGAAAATAAAAATATTGGTGATGTTGGATAGAAAATTGGAGAATTGCTGGGGCAATATCCTTGAGTTAATGAGAAGGTATGGGACCTATGGCACAAGAAGAGGGATGGGCTCACTAGTTTTATAGACTGTGAATCCACATTAACAGAGAAAGCAGAGGTTATGCGCACAGATGCAGCTGGGTGGCTAGATGTGGTGGTAGAAATCTAAGGAAGTTCTCTTCTAGTCACCTTTGCTCTTTCTCAATAAAATAAGCAGCAGAGTAGGCAGCTAAAATTGAGCACACGAAAGGTGTTGGAGGTTTTAAGAGATGGAAGATCATCTACGAGAATGAAAGACAAAACAGACTAGTGAAATGTATTGTGATTGCTGAGCAGCTTTACTGTTCAGCAGTAAAAACCTATTAAGAGTAGAGTAGGGCTGGTTGACTTTGTTGTGTTCTTTTCTCCAGCCACACTTAAAGGCCTTGATGCACAGAATAAGCTGAGTTGGGTATGGGCACGGTTGTAGCCTTACCAAAAAAGTATCATGAAATGAAGTGGGGCAAGGGAGTTGATAGAATATGCAAGGGAGTGATTATAATCATGGACCATGAAATTTAAGCTGGGTAGGGAGGGAAATGAGGACATGAAAGGGGTGAGGGACAGTGAAAAGGTGGTAGGAACATCAGTGGAATATGTCAGTCATCAGTGGAATGTAAGTGGGACTGAAAGATTGCTGGAGTTAGAGTATTAAAGAAAATGAGCTGGAAATATAGTCAGTCAGAGATTGAGATGCTTCAAAGTGAAATTATGGAGGGGTGTATTTATTGGTAAGGATAGGGTCTAGGGTATGACCATGTTGGTGAGATTTGGGCTGGGGTGGAAAATGGAGTCACAAAGACAGATGCACAGAGCCATAGAGTATCAGAGTTCAGGAGATGAGGAGTGACAGCAAGACCTTACTGTAGTAATTAACATAAACATTTACCAATTTCCACCCTGCGTTGGATGATTAGCTTAAACTCTTTGTGATAACATTACTTCCCTTCTCAGTGACTGATTTAGGGGTGGCTGAGAAGATGAGGGCAAGTCTGGGATATGTTTCCTTTCTTTATTTTAAGTTTTTTTTAAAAATATTTGTTTATTTATTTATTTTTAATTTAAAAAAAATTTTTTGGGCTGTGTCGGGTCTTAGCTGTGGCACGTGGGATCTTTGTTGAGTCATGTGGGATCTTTCGTTTTGGAGCACGGGCTTCTCTCTAGTGTGGCGTGTGGGTTTTCTCTTCTCTAGCTGTGGTGCACAGGCTCCAGAGCGCGTGGGCTCTGTAGTTTGCTTGCGGCATGCAGGCTCTCTAGCTGAGGCACAGGAGCTCAGTAGTTGTGGCATGCAGGCTTAGTCGCCCCATGGCATGTGGGATCTTAGTTCCCTGACTAGGGATTGAACCCATGTCTCCTGCATTGGAAGGCAGATTCTTTACCACTGGACCACCAGGGAAGTCTCTGGGATGTTTCCTTATTCTGAAGAAATAGAAAGTTCTTCTTCTTTCTCTGGATTATGTGATGCCTGAAACTTTTTAACCATCCTGTTAGCAGTCCGAGGATGAAGTTAACACTGAAGATGGCAGAGAGAGGGAAAGAGCATGGGTTCTTGATGATACCATTGAACCACTATATCAACCAATCCTGGAGCCTGCCCTACCCAAAGACTTTCTATTTTGAGAAATAATAAATTCTCTTATGGTTTAAGTCAGTTTTCATTAGGTTTCTCTTATTTGCAGCCAAAGCATCTGACAACACTATCCCTGAGGAGAACCCTGCCTGTGGGAGAGCCAGACATAGAAACAAACAAACACATCTCAGTATGTCAAGTGCTGCCCTGGAGGAAAACCAAGGGCCATGAGAGCCTTGTGTCAGTGCCTAACCAGATTGAGAGTCAGAGAAACCTTTCCAAGGAAGAGTAGTTCTTAAAGGTCAATAAGAGTTTTCTGGGCAAAAGGGGGTTCCTGAGGAGAGAGAGCTGAATATGTGATGGGGCAATGATAAAAGAAAGCTCAGACCTGTTTGTAGTTTTACAACCAGCAGAAATTCCAGTTGACCTCAACAAAAATACTAGTAATAGTTGATACATACTTACCAATCAAAAAGGTAACACGTTAGAGGTTCATTAGTTGCCTATTCAGCATCTACCTTCCCTCTCCTCTTCCTAATCATACTCATATTTTCCTCTGGGAGCTAATTCTTCCTCCTTGTGTGGTTAACTCCAATCCCAGCTCTAGAGGTGACTCTGACTGACAGAAGCCAAGTAGATTAATCTTAAACCCCTTGACACAGTGATTTGTTCTGGTAAATCAGGTATAAATCAGTCAAATCTGGCAGTTTCTGGCTACAGAAACTGTAGTTTGAGACTTTTATTCATTAGTTTTGAGAAGCAATGTTCTCTCCTTCTGCATGTGAGCAAGAAAGGATTACAGGCTACATGCATGGAGGTCAGAGATGAGACAACTGAAGAGCAACTGAGGAAAAGCCCTGACTGAACTGCCCTGGAGTCCACCCTATTGTTCGACTTCTAGTTACATTTGCCAATAAATCTTTTCACTAGGTTAAGCCGATTTGAATTGGATTTTCTATTACTTGAAACTGAATTGATTTCAATTTGAAACACATATACACAGAATCAGTATGTTCATTTTATAACTTACATTATATTTTATGTTAGCTGGTACATGAATAATTCATACCATAATATATTTTGTATTTTTTATTTCTCAGACAGATACATGAAATACAGGATGTCCAGTTCCACATCAGATGTCTGCAGGCCCTAATGGCTTGGAATGGGATACATGGATACGACTCTGGAGAAGAGGACAGGAGACAGTATTTTATCCTAAAGATAAAGGAGAGTCAAGAGTAAACAAAAGGTAATAATCATGGTTTTGAAGATAAGCCTTTTCAAAAGGGAAATTCTTTTTCCTTGCTTTTTTTTGTCATTAAAATTCTTATTGATTTCAAGATCAACCCATTCATTCAATAGCTATTTATTAAGCATTTACTATGTGCCAGTCACAGTTGTAGGAACTTAGGATATAGCAGTGAACAAAACAGAAAAATAACTCTGCCATCACAGAGCTTATGTCCTTTTCAGGCCAAATGGTATCCTCTCTAAGATGTCTGCCTGAATTTTCTAAATCATAATTAATATCTCCTTCTGCTTTTATGGCATGTTGTAATTACACTTAAGTTCTGCTGCAAGGTAGAGGTATTTTTCAGATATCAAATATCTCCCTCCCTAGACCAAGGGAATCTTGGAATCAGGGTCTATGTTATAATCTGTCTCCCAAGCACAGAGCTGGTTCAGAGCAAGTGCCATTGGGTATTTGTTAAATAACTCTGTCTATAGTCCTATAGGGGCAGCCCACATGGTGCATCTCTCACTGCAGCCTCTGCCAGGTAAGTCCAGGAGCTGCTGGACTTAGTCGATCTGGGAGTTGTATAGAAATGACTTTCTTAATGAGTGATTATTACTGATAAGTGATAATAATAAAGTTCATTTGTATGACTATGGGCATAATAGGAAATGAAAGTCTAGATAATTCTATTATGAAATTCAAATAGCTGGGACTTTCCTGGTAGCACAATGGTTAAGAATTCACCTGCCGATGCAGGGGACATGGGTTTGATCCCTGGTCTGGGAAGATCCCTCATGCTGCAGAGCGACTAAGCCCATGGGCCCTCTACTGAGCCTGCGCTCTGGAGACCATGAGCCACAACAACTGAAGCCCGCATGCAGCAACTACCGAAGCCCACACGCCTAAAGCCCATGCTCCACAACAGGAGAAGCCACCACAATGAGAAGCCCTTGCGCAGCAATGAAGACCCAGTGCAGCCAAAAATAATTAAGTTATTTAATTAATTTTTTAAAAAGAAATATCTTTTTTTAAAAAAAAGAAATTCAAATAGCTGTCCGGCTTAATAAGTGTAAATGGCTCTTTGATGAAAAAGTGGAACAATGGCAGTGAAAACAGTGAGTGCAAGTATGAAAATATTTCTTTGGTTAAAACTTAAACAACCCTGGATTCATTCAAGATGGCAGAGTAGAAGGACGTGCGTTTACTCCCTATTGAGAGAGCACTGGAATCACAACTAACTGTTGAACAATCATTGACAGGAAGACACTGGAACTCAACAAAAAAGATATCCCACATGCAAATACAAAGGAGAAGTCACAATGATATGGTAGGAGGGGTGCAATCACAATAAAATCAAATCTCATAACTGCTGGGTGGGTGACTCACAGACTGGAGAACACTTATACCACAGAAGTCCACCCACTGGAGTGAAGGTTCTGAGCCTCACGTCAGGCTTCCCAACATGGGGGTCTGGCAATGAGAGGGGGAATTCCCAGAGAATCAAACTTTGAAGGCTACTGGGATTTGATTGCAGAACTTCAACAGGGCTGGGGGAAACAGAGACCCCACTCTTGGAGGGCACACACAATGCTTCAGGACCCAGGGGGAAGGAGCAGTGACCCCATAGGAGACTGAACCAGACCTACCTGCTAGTGTTGGAGGGTCTCCTGCAGAGGCGGGGGGGGAGGGGCAGATGTGGCTCACCACAGGGACAAGGACACTGGCAGAACAAGTTCTGGGAAATACTCCTTGGTGTGAGCCCTCCCAGAGTCTGCCATTAGACCAGCCAAAGGGCCTATAGGCTCCAGGGCTGGGTTGCCTCAGGCCAAACAACCAACAGGAAGGGAACTCAGCCCCACACATCAGCAGATGAGTGGATTAAAGTTTTACTGTGCTCCGACCACCAGAGCAACACCCAGCTCTACCTACCACCAGTCCCTCCCATCTAGAAGCCTGCACAAGCCTCTTAGAGAGCCTCATCCACCAGAGGGCAAACAGCAGAAGCAAGAAGAACTACAATCCTGTAGCCTATGAAACGAAAACCACATTCACAGAAAGATAGACAGCATGTAAAGGCAGAGGTCTATGTACCAGATGAAGGAACAAGATAAAACCCCAGAAAAACAATTAAATGAAGTGGAGATAGGCAACATTCCAGAAAAAGAATTCAGAATAATGATAGTGAAGATGATCCAGGACCTTGGAAAAGAATGGAGGCAAAGATCGAGAAGATGAAAGAAATATTTAACAAAGACCTAGAATAATTAGAGAACAAACACCTAGAAGAATTAAAGAACAAACAAACAGAGATGAACAATACAATAACTGAAATGAAAAATACACTGGAAGAAATCAATAGCAGAAAAACTGAGACAGAAAAACGGATAAGTGACCCGGAAGACAGAATGGTGGAATTCACTGCCATGGAACAGAATAAAGAAAAAAGAATGAAGAGAAATGAAGACAGCCTAAGAGACCTCTGGGACAAAATTAAATGCACCAACATTCGTCCTATTGGGGTCCCAGAAGGAGAAGAGACAGAGAAAGAACCCGAGAAAGTATTTGAAGAGATTATAGTCGAAAACTTCCCTAACATGGAAAAGGAAATAGCCATCCAAGTCCAGGAAGCACAGAGAGTCCCAGGTGGGATAAACCCAAGGAGAAACATGCTGAGACACATAGTAATCAAATTGACAAAAATTAAAAACAAAGAAAAATTATTAAAAGCAACAAGGGAAAAATAACAAATAACATACAAGGGAACTCCCATAAGGTTAACAGCTGATTTCTTAGCAGAAATGCTACAAGCCAGAAGGGAATGGCATGATATATTTAAAGTGATGAAAGGGAAGAACCTACAACCAAGCTTACTCTACCTGGCAAGGATCTCATTCAGATTTGATGGAGAAATTAAAACCTTTACAGACAAGCAAAAGCTAAGAGAATTCAGCACCACCAAACCAGCTCTAAAACAAATGCTAAAGGAACTTCTCTAAGTGGGAAACACAAGAGAAGAAAAGGAACTAAAAAAACAAACCCAAAACAATAAAGAAAATGGTCATAGGAACATACATATCAATAATTACCTTAAATGTGAATAGATTAAATGCTACAACCAAAATACACAGATTTGCTGAATGGATACAAAAACAAGACCCGTATATATGTTGTCTACAAGAAACCCACTTCACAGAGACACATACAGACTGAAAGTGATGGGATGGAAAAAGATATTCCATGCAAAAGGAAATCACAAGAAAGCTGGAGTAGCAATACTCATATCAGATAAAATAAACTTTAAAATAAAGACTGTTATAAGAGATAAGGAAGGACACTACATAATGATCAAGGGATCAATCCAAGAAGAAGATATAACAATTATAAATATTTATGCACACAACATAGGAGCCCCTCAATACATAAGGCAAATGCTAACAGCCATAAAAGGGGAAACCGACAGTAACACAATAACAGTGGGTGAGTTTAACACCCCACTTACACCAAAAGACAGATCATCCAGATGGAAAATAAGGAAATACAAGCTTTAAATGACACAATAGACCAGACAGATTTAATTGATATTTATAGGACATTCCACCCCAAATCAACAGATTACATTTTCTTCTCAAGTGCACATGCAACATTCTCCAGGATAGTTTACATCTTGGGTCACAAAACAAACCTCGGTAAATTTAAGAAAATTGAAATCATACCAAGCATCTTTTCCAACCACAACACTATGAGATCAGAAATAAATTATAGGGGGAAAAAACCATAAAAAACACAAACACATGGAGGCTAAACAATATATGACTAAATAACCAAGAGATCACTAAAGAAATCAAAGAGGAAATTAAAAAATACCTAGGGACAAATGACAATGAAAACACAACAATCCAAAACCTATGGGATGCAGCAAAAGCAGTTCTAAGAGAGAAGTTTATAGCAATACAGTCCTACTTCAAGAAACAAGAAAAACCTCAAATAAATAATCTAATCTTATACCTAAAGCAACTAGAGAAAGAAGAAGTAAGAAAACGCAAAGTCAGTAGAAGGAAAGAAATCATAAAGATCAGAGCAGAAATAAATGACATAGTAACAAAGAAAACTATAGCAAAGATCAATAAAAGTAAAAGCTGGTTCTTTGAGAAGATAAACAAAATTGATAAACCTTTAGCCAGGCTCATCAAGAAAAAGAGGGAGAGGACTCAAATCAATAAAATTAGAAATGAAAAAGGAGCAGTTACAACAGACACTGCAGAAATACAAAGCATCCTAAGAGGCTACAACAAGCAACTCTATGCCAATAAAATGGACAACCTGGAAGAAATGGACAAATTCTTAGAAAAGTATAACCCTCCAAGACTGAACCAGGAAGAAACAGAAAATATGAACAGACCAATCACAAGCAATGAAATTGAAACTGTGATTTAAAATCTTCCAATAAACAAAAGTGCAGACCAAATGCCTTCACAGGTGAGTTCTATCAAACATTTAGAGAAGAGTTAACACCCATCCTTCTCAAACTCTTCCATAAAATTGCAGAGGGAGGAGCACTCCCTAACTCATTCTATGAGGCCACTATCACCTTGATATGAAAACGAGACAAAATTACTACAAGTAAAGAAAATTACAGACCAATATCACTGGTGAATATAGGTGCAAAAAACCTCCAAAAAAATTAGCAAATAGAATCCAACAACACATTCAAAGGATCATACACCATGATCAAGTGGGATTTATGTCAGGGATGCATGGATTCTTCAATATATGCAAATCAATCAATGTGATACACCATATTAACAAATTGAAGAATAAAAACCATATGATCAACTGAATAAATGCAGAAAAAGATCTGACAAATTTCAACACCAATTTATGATAAAAACTCCCCAGAAAGTGGGCATAGAGGGAATCTACATCAACATAATAAAGGCTGTATACGACAAACCCAGAGCAAACATCATTCTCAATGGTGAAAAACTGAAAGCATTTCCTCAAAGATCAGGAACAGGAGAAGGATGTCCGCTCTCACCACTCTTATGCAACATAGTTTTGCAGCCTTAGCCACGGCAATCAGAGAAGAAAAGGAATAAAAGGACTACACATTGGAAAAGAAGTGAAACTGTCACTGTTTGCAGATGACAATGATACTATACATAGATAATCCTAAAGATGCTACCAGAAAACTACTAGAGCTAATCAATAAATTTGGTATAAAGTTGCAGGAAGCAATACAGAAAATTATAAGGCACTGATGAAAGAAATTAAAGATGATACAAACAGATGCAGAGATATACCATGTTCTTGGATTGGAAGAATCCATACTGTGAAAATGACTATAGTACCCAAAGCAATCTGTAGATTCAATGCAATCGCTTTCAAATTACCAATGGCAGTTTTCACAGAACTAGAACAAAAAATCTTAAAATTTGTATGGAGACACAAAAGACCCCAAATTGCCAAAGCAATCTTGAGGGAAGAAATGGAGCTGGAGGAATCAGACTCCCTGACTTCAGACTATACTACAAAGCTACAGTCATCAAGACAATATGATACTGGCACAAAAACAGAAATATCAATCAATGGGACAGGAGAGAAAGCCCAGAGATAAACCCACACAACTATGGTCAACTAATTTATGACAAAGGAGGCACTGATATACAGTGGAGAAAAGAGAGTCTCTTCAATAAGTGGTGCTAGGAAAACTGGACAGCTACATGTAAAAGAATGAAATTAGAACACTCCTTAACACCATACACAAAAATAAACTCAAAATGGATTAAAGACCTAAATGTAAGGCCAGACACTATAAAACTCTTAAAGGAAAACATAGGAAGAACACTCTTTGACATAAATCACAGAAAGATCTTTTTTGACCCACCTCCTATAGTAATGGAAATAAAAACAAAAATAAAAATATGGGACCTAATGAAACTTAAAAGCTTTTTCATCACAAAGGAAACCATAAACAAGACAAAAAGACAACCCTCAGAATGGGAGAAAATATTTGCAAACGAATCAATGGACAAAGGATTAATCTCCAAAATATATAAACAGCCCATGCAGCTCAGTATTAAAAAAACAAACAACCCAATCCAAAAATGGGCAGAAGACCTAAATAGACATTTCTCCAAAGAAGACATACAGTTGGCCAAGAGGCACATCAAAAGCTTCTCAACGTCACTAATTACTAGAGAAATGCAAATCAAAATTACAATAAAGTATCAACTCACACCTGTTAGAATGGGCATCATCTGAAAATCTACAAACAACAAATGCTGGCGAGGGTGTGGAGAAAAGGGAACCCTCTTGCACTGTTGGTGGGAATGTAAATTGATACAGCCACTATGGAGAACAGTATGGAGGTTCCTTAAAAAACTAAAAATAGAATTACCATATGATCCAGCAATCCCACTACTGGGCATATACCTTGAGAAAACCATAATCCAAAAAAACACATGCAACCCAGTGTTCATTGCAGCACTATTTACAATACCCAGGTCATGGAAGCAACCTAAATGCCCATCGACAGACGAATGGATATAGAAGATGTGGTACATATATACAATGGGATATTACTCAGCCATAAAAAGGAGTGAAATTGGGTCATTTGTGGAGACCTGGGTGGACCTAGAGACTGTCATACAGAGTGAAATAAGTCAGAAAGGGAAAAACAAGTATCGTATATAACATATATATGTGGCATCTAGAAAAATGGTACAGATGAACCAGTTTGCAAGGCAGAAATAGAGACACAGACGTAGAGAACAAATGTATGGACACTGGGAAAGTGGGGAGGGGTAGTGGTGGGATGAATTGGGATATTGGATTTGACATAATATACACTAATATGTATAAAACAGATAACTAAAAAGAACCTGCTGTATAAAATATAATTAAATAAATAAAAACTTAAATGACCCAATAACTGGGTCATATATGCACTTGAATACTTTATAAATTTTTGTAATTTAGGGGGAAAGACATCTGATTTTCCTAAAAACAAACAAAAAAAAGAATTACTGTAAAGATGCAAAGCAATTATTTCTGCTGGATGTGAAACAGTTGCTGTTTATTGCTACACGGTCAACAGAGGCAGCCCATGTTATAAAACCTAATAACATAATTTCCTTATAGAATGTTTTAGAAAGCCAATAGAAGAAACAGAAAGAAAAAGAAGAAATAGAATAGAGGAGTTAAGGTGTTAGACGACATGGTTTTAAACTTCAACGGGAATCTGGAATCTCTCTTACAAAACTGAGTTTGGGGAATGATGTTAATTACAGGAATTTCAAAATAGCCTATATGTAGTAGTTTTTTTTTTTTTTTGCTTTTTACATCTTTATTGGAGTATAATTGCTTTACAATGGTGTGTTAGTTTATGCTTTATAACAAAATGAATCAGTTATACATATACATATATTCCCATATCTCCTCTCTCTTGCGTCTTCCTCCCTCCCCCGCTTCCTATCCCACCCATCCAGGTGGTCACAAAGCACCGAGCTGATCTTCCCTGTCCTATGCGGCTGCTTCCCACTGGCCATCTATTTTACGTTTGGCAGTGTATATATGTCCATGCCACTCTCTCACTTTGTCACAGCTTACCCTTCCCCCTCCCCATGTCCTCAAGTCCATTCTCTAGCAGGTCTGTATCTTTATTCCTGTCTTACCCCTAGGTTCTTCATGACATTTTTTTGTTTTAGATTCCATATATATGGGTTAGCATATGGCATTTGTCTTACTCTTTCTGATTTACTTCACTCTGTATGACAGTCTCTACGTCCATCCACCTCACTACAAATAACTCAATTTCGTTTCTTTTTATGGCTGAGTAATATTCCATTGTATATATGTGCCACATTTTCTTTATCCATTCATCTGATGATTGACACTTAGGTTGTTTCCATCTCCTGGCTATTGTAAATAGAGCTGCAATGAACATTTTGGTACATGACTCTTTTTGAATTATGGTTTTCTCAGGGTATATGCCCAGTAGTGGGATTGCTGGGTCATATGGTAGTTCTATTTGTACTTTTTTTAAGGAACCTCCATACTGTTCGCCATAGTGGCTGTACCAATTCATATTCCCACCAGCAGTGCAAGTGGGTTCCCTTTTCTCCACACCCTCTCCAGTGTTTATTGTTTCTAGATTTTTTGATGATGTCCATTCTGACCAGTGTGAGATGATACCTCCTTGTAGTTTTGATTTGCACTTCTCTAATGATTAATGATGCTGAGCATTCTTTCATGTGTTTGTTGGCAGTCTCTATATATTCTTTGGAGAAATGTCTATTTAGGTCTTCTGCCCATTTTTGGATTGGGTTTTTGTTTTTTTTGTAATTGAGCTGCATGCGCTGCTTATAAATTTTGGGGATTAATCCTTTGTCAGTTGCTTCTTTTGCAAATATTTTCTCCCTTACTGAGGGTTGTCTTTTGGTCTTGTTTATGGTTTCCTTTGCTGTGCAAAAGCTTTGAAGTTTCGTTAGGTCCCATTTGTTTATTTTTGTTTTTATTTCCATTTCTCTAGGAGGGGGGTCACAAAAGATTTTGCTGTGATTTATATCATAGACTGTTCTTCCTATTTATTCCTAAATATTTTATTCTTTTTGTTGCAATGGTAATTGGGAGTGTTTTCTTGATTTCAGTTGCAGATTTTCATCATTGGTGTATAGGAATGCCACAGATTTCTGTGCACTTGTCCATTTCTTCCAGATTGTCCATTTTATTGGCATAGAGTTGCTTGTAGTAATCTCTCATGATCCTTTGTATTTCTGCAGTGTCTGTTGTAACTTCTTCTACTTCATTTCTAATGTTATTGATTTGAGTCTTCTCCCTTTTTCTCTTGATGAGTCTGGCTAATGGTTTATCAATTTTGTTTATCTTGTCAAAAAACCAGCTTTTAGTTTTATTGATCTTTGCTATCATTTCCTTCATTTTTTTCATTTATTTCTGATCTGATCATTATGATTTCTTTCCTTCTGCTAACTTTGGGGCTTTTTTGTTCTTCTTCCTCTAATTGCTTTAGATGCAGGGTTAAGTTGTTTATTCGAGGTGTTTCCTGTTTCTTAAGGTAAAATTGTATTGCTATAAACTTCCCTCTTAGAACTGCTTTTTCTGCATCCCAGAGGTTTGGGGTTGTCATGTCTCCATTGTCATGTATTTCTAGGTATTTTTTGATTTCCTCTTTGATTTCTTCAGTGATCACTTCATTATTAAGTAGTGTATTGTTTAGCCTCCATGTGTTTGTATTTTTTACAGATCTTTTCCTCTAATTGATGTCTAGCCTCATAGCGTTGTGGTTGGAAAAGATACTTGATACAATTTCAATTTTCTTACATTTACCAAGTCTTGATTTGTGACCCAAGATATGATCTATCCTGGAGAATGTTCCATGAGCACTTGAGAAAAATGTGTATTCTGTTGTTTTTGGATGGAGTGTCCTATAAATATCAATTAAGTCCATCTTGTTTAATGTATCATTTAAAGCTTGTGTTTCCTTATTTATTTTCATTTTGGATGATCTGTCCATGGGTGAAAGTGGGGTGTTAAAGTCCTCTACTATGAATGTGTTACTGTCGATTTCCCCTTTTATGACTGTTAGTATTTGCCTTATGTATTGAGGTGCTCCTATGTTGGGTGCATAAATATTTACAATTGTTATATCTTCTTCTTGGATCAATCCCTTGATCATTATGTAGTATCCTTGATTTTAAAGTGTCATTTGTCTGATATGAGAATTGCTACTCCAGCTTTCTTTTGGTTTCCATTTGCATGGAATATCTTTTTCCATCCCCTTACTTTCAGTCTGTATGTGTCTCTAGGTCTGAAGTGGGTGTCTTGTAGACAGCATATATATGGGTCTTGTTTTTGTATCCATTCAGCCTGTCGTTGTCTTTTGGTTGGACCATTTAATCCATTTACATTTAAGGTAATTATCGATATGTATGTTCCTATTCCCATTTTCTTAATTGTTTTGGGTTTGTTATTGTAGGTCTTTTCATTCTCTTGTGTTTCTTGTCTAGAGAAGTTCCTTTAGCATTTGTTGTAAAGCTGGTTTGGTGGTGCTGAACTCTCTCAGCTTTTGCTTGTCTGTAAAGGTTTTAATTT
>NW_020172632.1:3771320-3814896 GCF_003031525.2 Neophocaena asiaeorientalis asiaeorientalis | reverse complement strand
TAGGGAAGTTTTCAACTATCATCTCTTCAAATATTTTCTCAGTCTCTTTCTTTTTTTCTTCTTCTTCTGGAACCCCTATAATTCGAATGTTGGTGTGTTTAATGTTGTCCCAGAAGTCTCTGAGACTGTCCTCAGTTCTTTTCATTCTTTTTTCTTTATTCTGCTCTGCAGTAGTTATTTCCACTGTTTTATCTTCCAGGTCACTTATCTGTTCTTCTGCCTCAGTTATTCTGCTATTGATCCTTTCTACAGTATTCTTAATTTCATTTATTGTGTTGTTCATCATTGCTTGTTTCATCTTTAGTTCTTCTAGGTCCTTGTTAAATGTTTCTTGCATTTTCTCTATTCTATTTCCAAGATTTTGGATCATCTTTACTATCATTATTCTGAATTCTTTTTCAGGTAGACTGCGTATTTCCTCTTCATTTGTTAGGTCTGGTGGGTTTTTATCTTGCTCCTTCATCTGCTGTGTGTTTTTCTGTCTTCTCATTTTGCTTATCTTACTGTGTTTGGGGTCTCCTTTTTGCAGTCTGCAGTTTCATAGTTCCCGTTGTTTTTGGTGTGTGTCCCCAGTGGCTAAGGTTGGTTCAATGTGTTGTGTAGGCTTCCTGGTGGAGGGGACTAGTGCCTGTGTTCTGGTGGATGAGGTTGGATCTTGTCTTTCTGGTGGGCAGGTCCACATCTGGTGGTGTGTTTTGGGGTGTCTGTGCACTTATTATGATTTTAGGCAGCCTCTCTGCTAATGGGTGAGGTTGTGTTCCTGTCTTGCTAGTTGTTTGGCATGTGGTGTCCAGCACTGTAGCTTGCTTTGCGTTGAGTGGAGCTGGGTGTTGGTGTTGAGATGGAGATCTCTGGGAGATTATCGCCATTTGATATTATGTGGAGCTGGGAGGTCTCTTGTGGACCAGTGTCCTGAAGTTGGCTGTTCCACGTCAGAGGTACAGCACTGACTCCTGGCTGCAGTACCAAGAGCGTTTTATCCACATGGCTGAGAATAAAAGGGAAAAGTAGAAAGAAAGAAAGAAAAGAAGGAATGAAGGAAGGAAGGAAGAAAGAAAGAAAGATAAAGTAAAATAAAGTAAGATAAAATAAAATAAAGTTATTAAAGTAAAAAATAATTATTAAGAAAAAAAATTTTTTAAAAAGAAAAAAACAAAAACCAGACGGATAGAACCCTAGGACAAATGGTGAAAGCAAAGTTATACAGACAAAATCTCACACAGAAGCATACACATACACACTCACAAAAAGAGGAAAAGGGGAAAAAATAATAAATCTTGTTCTCAAAGTCCACCTCCTCAATTTGGGATGATTCGTTGTCTATTCATGTATTCCACAGATGCAGGGTGCATCAAGTTGAGGGTACATCAGGTTGATTGTGGAGCTTTAATCAGCTGCTTCTGAGGCTGCTGGGAGAGATTTCCCTTTCTCTTTCTCCCAGTGCTCAACTTTGGATTTGGCCCCGCCTCTGCCTGTAGGTCACCGGAGGGCGTCTGTTTTTCACTCAGATAGGACGGGGTTAAAGGAGCAGCTGCTTCGGGGGCTCTGGCTCACTCAGGCCGGGGCGAGGGAGGGGTGGGGATGAGGGGCGAGCCTGCGTCAGCAGAGGCCAGCGGGATGTTGCACCAGCCTGAGGCGCGCAGTGCCTTTTCCCAGGGAAGTTGTCCCTGGATCCCAGGATCCTGGCAGTGGCGGGCTGAACAGGCTCCCTGGAAGGGAGGTGTGGATAGGGAACTGTCCTCGCACACAGGCTTCTTGGTGGCAGCAGCAGCGGCCTTAGGCGTCTCATGCACGTCTCTGGGGTCCGCGCTGTTAGCCGCAGCTCGCACCCATCTCTGGAGCTCCTTTAAGCAGCACTCTTAACCTCCTCTCCTCGCGCACCAGGAAACAAAGAGGGAAGAAAAAGTCTCTTGCCTCTTCGGCAGCTCCAGACTTTTCCCCGGACTCACTCCCGGCCAGCCGTGGTGCACTAGCCCCCTTCAGGCTGTGTTCACGCCGCCAACCCCAGTCCTCTCCCTGCGCTCCGATCGAAGCCCGAGCCTCAGCTCCCAGCCCCGCCCGCCCCGGCGGGTGAGCAGACAAGCCTCTGGGGCTGGTGAGTGCCATTCAGCACCGATCCTCTGTGCAGGAATCTCTCCGCTTTGCCCTCTGCACCCCTGTTGCTATGCTCTCCTCCGTGGCTCCGAAGCTTCCCCTCTCCACCACCCACAGTCTCCGCCCACAAAGGGGCTTCCTGGTGTGTGGAAACCTTTCCTCCTTCACAGCTTGCTCCCACTGGTGCAGGTCCCGTCCCTATTCTTTTGTCTCTGTTTATTCTTTTTTCTTTTGCCCTACCCAGGTACGTGGGGGAGTTTCTTGCCTTTTGGGAGGTCTGATGTCTTCTGCCAGCATTCAGTAGGTGTTCTGTAGGAGTTGTTCCACGTGTAGATGTAATTCTGGCGTATCTGTGGGGAGGAAGGTGATCTCCATGTCTTACTTTTCTGCCATCTTCCCCGTCTCCTGTAGCAGTTTTTTTAAAAAAGCAGTTTATATACTGCCAGAGTGATCCTTTATCTTTAAAGTACACAATTATATTACTCTCCTGCTTAAAACACTCCAATGGCATCTTTATCATTCCTTTGACAAATCTAACCTTATGGGATTGTGAAGATTAAAGGAGATGATAAATAGCATAGTGCCTGGTACAATAAATTCTCATTAAATTCTTGGTGTTATTTTTCACTACTGTGTCTTTTATTGTAGTGATCCTTCAGACTAGAATGTTTTCTGAACTGTCCTATTCCTACTCTAGATTTTGTCTTGTCAACTCCCTTCTTATCCTATAGGTTTCAGGATCCCAGTAGTCTTGCCTCATTCACAGTCCGAATGCTCTTCTGTTACTTATCACACCATATTGTAGTAACCTGTTCACAAAGGTGTCTTTCTGACTTGAGAGCGGAGGCCAGATCTCATAAATTGTTCTGTCTCTAATGCATAGCAATAAGGTGTCCAACATTCTAGGTTTCCCTGGGACTGCTCCAGTTTTAGCACTGAAAGCCCCATGTCTGTGGAACCTCACATTTCCAGGCAAACTGAACAATTAGTCACTTTGCCACAGGTCCTGAAACATAATGATATTCAATCAATAAATTTGTTTACCTAAGCAATTATCTTTGATGAGTCACTTTTGCTTCATGGGCTTAAATTTCTCCAAATATAACTAAAAAGTTTAAACAAAATAATATTTAAGACCCTTTTAAACTCTGACATTTTAGAATTGGATGTCACATTTATGGCCTGCCTACCTTCATCATTTTCCGTTATTTACAATACTAAGGAAGTATTAACGAGGTACCTTCTATTTTTTTTTAAAGCACTGCTGAAAATACTCATGATAAATTAAATGAAAAGAGTAAGATATGTATGTTTTATACATGGTGTGATCCCAATTTTGTAAAATGTGTATATTTTTATGTTTTAGAGAAGAAAAGGGAAGAGAATTATGAATGTATTTTTTATTGTGGAAAATTTTTCATACTTTTTGAATTGTCAGACATCTCTACAATGGTCATTTGATTCTACAGTCAGCAAACAGTACCTACAAAACACCGGTGTTTTTGCTGATGGGGCAGTGGGTATACTTTAAGTAACTATCTTTCAGAAAATTGTTACCTTTGTGTGAAGTTGTTGGCAAAAGTTAGGTAACTGATTACAAGATTTCTTTAGGACAGTGCTTCTCAAACCTTAATGTAGGTCTGGGACGGACCTGCGATTCTGCATTTCTAACAAACTTCCAGACGATGCCAGCGCTTCTGGTCTGTGGACCACATTTTCAGTAGCAGGCTCTAGTGTACATGAATTCTGATCCATATTTGACCATTAATTACAAAATTTTTACCATCCTGTGCCTTTGGTAGTTCTTCCCAAAATGACACACTGGGTTAAATATAGAAGGCTTCTCCTAATTCAACTTTCGAGAACTGGGGAAATCAATACTTTGGGAATCTCTGTGAACTCTCTGAAGTACAGTATAGTGGTTGGGAATTCCAGCCTGAGAGTTAGTTGTCTTTTGTAAACGAGAAGTCAAATGCAGCAAAACATATCAGACCAACCAAAATACCAGAGCACTATGTTGATAGATGCTACATTATTCAAAATAGATTAACTGCCCCCTCCTCTATGTCCCTCACGGAGCTCCTAGTACAGTTGTGTTTGAAGGCAGAAATGAGTTTAAGTGTATAATAATAGCTAACATTTGAGTACCTTCTGTAGGTTTAAAGCACTGGTTCTCAAGTTTCAGTGTGTGTGAGACTTATCTGGAGAAGTAGCTGAAATGTAGATTCCTGAACTGTATCCTCAGAAATTCTGATTCTGGGCAGTGGAGTTGAAGAGTCTGCATTTTTAACAGGCATCCAGATGATTCTAATGTAGATGTCTCTGGACAATATGTTAAGCAGCACCAGTTTTAAACGTAAGAAAAAAAATACTACAACCTATAGTAAGAAATACACTTTACAGCATGATTTAGTTCACACACACATTTATATACATATATATATGAAACAAAATTTCATAAAATAATACTAACCCTTACTATGTGTTATATAGCCTGATATTTTATATTTTATTCAATTTCATTACTAAAACATTGCCCATGACCAACTACATTGATTTCACATCATTTATCTCATTTGATCCTCACATCAGTGCTGTAAGGTAAGCACCCTTAACTTCATATTTCTTTATCTGGAAACTTACTGTGCCCAACGTTACACACCGGGTATATGGCAGAGGTGGAATTCAAATTCAGAATGCCTGGCCTTACGTGGCCCTGACCTGCCCTCACCCTCACACAGACATTCTGAAAAAGCCCAGCAACCCTCTAATTTGGGAGTACATTCAGATAACCTCAGGTTTCCCCAGCTGAATCCTATCACCTTTGAATACCAATTTGAAATTTCTATGAGAAAAAGAATTTGACTCAACTTGGACCAGGTGTGAACTCTGATCTGTTCCGCTGTAGTCAAAAGGATGCTGAGGAGGGGTCACCTAATACAGCCATTGCCAACAAACCCCTAAAGAAAGGGCTGAAGCTGGGTGAGATTTCAAAGAAGGGGCAAAGGGCTTGGCAGTCACATAGAAACACATTTACTGTACCGGCATTTCTCCTCCTTTGAGAAGGGGGATTTTCTGTCTCCCTCCCCAGAAAGGTCCTCACTGCAGTACCATACCACTATAATCCATGTCTCTGCCATCTCACAACCTCCTGCCAAATGTCTGCCCTCTTCACTTCCCCATACACAGCAGGGATAATCCTGAAAGTTCTCACCTGAGGCAAACGAGAATGTCAAAATGAAAAGGGCATCTTCTTCAGTCTTTGTGACTGAGGACAGTGATTGACTTTCTGGGTCAATAAATATCTTAGGATAATTCAACAGTAGCTGATTCCTCTCCATGTTTGAGACGGTCACTGTTGTCCCCTTCAAATCTGGATCCCAGCAGCAGGTTTTGGCCTAAGATTCTGAAAACTTGATACTGTTGACTACATCATTCAAACTTTGTATCCAAGACACTATTTTAACATTTTGAAAAATGAAAAATTGCAAAATTTCTCTCAAAAGTAGTTGGTTAAAGAAAATAACCATTATTAGCCTTCTTGAAAAGTATTCAAAATGGAAAATTAATGTGGCAGTTCTTTAACACATGTTCCTTTCTTTTGTTAATGTAGACACACACCTCTTATGAAGACCAGCTATGGAAGTTTGAACTATGAAACTAGAAACATAAGACTAAATAAATCAAAAGGTTATAGAAGCATATGGAATGTTTAAATGCCTAAATCCTTTTTGGACAAATCAAAGAGTGCTTTCATCTCAATCCTTTGTTTTCTTCCCGCCCTGAAAGATCGACAGTTTCTTTGATTAAAAGTATTGATTGAAGTGTTTTTTAAAAGAATATTTTCAAGATTTTACTTTCTGTTATTTTCAGTATTCTTAAAAGTTTTAAAATATTTTCTGTCTTTAACATGGCAAAATAAAGATTGATCTTTAACTTGCGTTATAAATAGAATGTTAATAATGGTTATTTCTAATTAAACTCTAAACTTTTTTAGAAATAAAAACGATCTCTAAATCCTAATTCAGCAAGCATTTTCCTTTTCTTCCCAATCTTTTCAAGGCTTTATATGCTATGATTTTGTATAATGATAATCCTGGTGAATATAAAATGTTAAGTTGTACCTTTCCCCCTTGATGACAGCAATAACAACAATAATGGTGCTTTCTTTTGCAGAAGTTTATTTGCTTGGGCACAGTCATTATAAATATTACTTCTAAGTGTTTCAGGTATTGCTATCATGTCTCATACTCTTTCATATGGAAGCATTTTGATTTGTATTATTTAAGATGAGTATTATTTTAACAAACATTCTTTTGTTCATTATTATTCATATTTCTGAGAGTGAAGATAGCATCTACATCCTGCCAAAGTAATGCCAAAAGTCAACGCAACAAGCATCTGAAAAGTAATAATACATTTCTAGTTCCAATAGGTAAACACTTTAAACAGTATTACTTTAATAAAGAAAAACTGGCATTTCTCTTAGAAAATAAATGTCTTAGGAAATAAATGTTTCACACAAAAAATTAACAACTGAAACTCTTTTAGGAAGAAAGAGGTAAATATACAATTGAATCCTATCTTAATGGTAGATGTGGAGAAGGAATAATTGTATTTAAGGTTAAGCCTAAGCCAAAAATTGAATGTACTCAAATTACCCTTTAAAATGCTAAGTCAAGTACTGTATACACCACTCTTTTTTTGTATACAATCCTATAGAATATCAATGTATAAGACACATATCAAATATGAAGAATATAATTCCAACAGGACTTGGAAATTAAAAAATTTAGGTACTCCACTGTTTGGAAGACTACAAGTTAGTGAAGATTCCAACTTGTTGTTCTTCCTATAACTGATTTTATCAGTTCCTCTTTTCACCATCCAGGAAAGCATACAACTTATTTTCTTCTCTTTAAAACTTATTTTATTTTTGGCTGTGTTGGGTTTTCGTTGCTGCGTGCAGGCTTTTCTCTGGTTGCAGCGACTGGGGGCTACTCTTTGTTGTGGTGTGCAGGCTTCTCATTGCAGTGGCTTCTCTTGTTGTGGAGAAGGGCTCTAGGCACGTGGGCTTCAGTAGCTGTGGCATACGGGCTCAGTAGTTGTGGCTCACGGGCTCCAGAACACAGGCTCAGTAGTTGTGGCGCATAAGCTTAGTCGCTCCACGGCATGTGGGATCTTCCCGGACCAGGGCTCGAACCCGTGTCCCTTGCATTGGCAGGCGGATTCTTAACCACTGCGCCGCCAGGGAAGCCCACAACTTATTTTCAATGCAACTGCATATGCTACTATTGTGTTTGATTTCTATGAAAAAATTTGTTTTGTTACGTTTCAAAATCTCTTGTTTGCTTAATTTAGTAAGTTAAATGCCACTTTCATTTTTGTTGATCTAGCTTTTGTATGTGTGTGTGTAAGAATAACACCAGCAAAGAGAGAAGCATGTTGGTAAAATCCTAATAAGAATAGTGTTGCCGGGCTTCCCTGGTGGCGCAATGGTTGAGAGTCCGCCTGCCGATGCAGGGGACACAGGTTCGTGCCCCAGTCCAGGAAGATCCCACATGCCGCGGAGCCGCTGGGCCCGTGAGCCATGGCCGCTGAGCCTGCGCGTCTGGAGCCCGTGCTCCGCAATGGGAGAGGCCACAACAGTGAGAGGCCCGCGTACCAAAAAGAATAGTGTTGCCAAAACTGGAACAAAGACTCTTTTGTGTTTTTGAATAGAAGAGCTAAAAAATAAGAATCTAAAACAATAATTATTTTCCCTCGGAAATTAGAAACCCTGCAAATGAAGCATAATTCTAAAAATGCAGGAGTTACAAAAATAATCAGACTTAACACTCAAAAATACATCTTTAGCAGTTTCCAGGAAAGGAACAAAGTATTTTAATACTTGATATACCTATCTGAGGAGACATAAACCAGCGGGCAAGTTTAGATCTCCTTAAGAATATTGGTTTCCTGGGATTTTCTTTGTCACTTTGTTTTGTTAAAGCACACAATGTCATTTATGACCATCTAAATTTAGGAAAAGTGAAATAGTATTTATCCTTTAAAATGAAAACTTTCTAAATCTTGAATTTTAAAAATTTCAATTTTGACTTTGGGTATAGAAAAACATTTCCATACTCTTCTATTGTTTTCTTTCCAAAACATCTTTCTCTTTTAAAAAATATTTTATGTCACCTATTGCCTATAGAATCTTAGCATTCAACGCTGTCCACAGTGTGGCTGCAATCTATTTTTCCAGTCTTATCTCCCATCCTTCTGTCCCTTACCATACTCTGGCTCATGCCACATTAGACTACAACTTAATCTTCAAACAAGCTTCCTGTTCCCTTTGCTGCGTAATGTTGACTCTTCTGCCCGTGTTGCTCTTCTCCTACTTCACTGCCAAGTAAAACACTGGTCATAGATCAAGATTCAGCTCAGATTGCTTCTATTATACTAGAGCAAGTCCTTAAACGATTTCCCTGCAGTCCATCTTGCATATCACTTCTAAGCCAATCTTATTAAAACTATTGTTTTCTCCTTTTATTATCAGCTACCAGCTGAGGCTTCTAGTTCAAGATGGTAAACTAAATAATTATGTTATAGATGTGAGAAATACAGCATTCCTAAATACTTCAACATGTGACTCTTAAGCATGAGGACATTCTCTTACATTATCACAATAAAATTATCACACATGAAATTTAACATTGATACATTATTATAGTTTATATTCAAATTTCCCCAACTGTCCTGATAATATTCTTTATAGCTCTGTGTATGTGTTTATGTGTGTGTGATGTGCGTGTGTGTGTGTGTGTGTGTGTGTGAGAGAGAGAGAGAGAGAGAGAGAGAGAGAGAGAGAGAGATCCAGGATCCAATCAGGTATCATGTTAGTTGACATGTTTCTTTATTCTTATTTAATAAAGAACAATTCCCTAGCCTGTCACTAGTCTTTCACGACATTGCCATTCTTGAAGAATCCAGACCAATTGTATTATAGAGTATCCTTTAATTTGGATTTATTTTATTGTCTTCTCATGATTACACTCAGATTATTTTGGAGGGGCGTCAAGAATACTATATAGGAATTGCTGTGTCCTCCTCTGTACAAACCTATCTGGAGGCAAACAATGTCAATTGGTCCCATTTGGGGTGATATAATTTTGATCACTTGGTTTGCTCATTTTTAGGTTTTTTTCATTGTAAAAGTACTTCTCCCCTTTTTATACATAATCTGTGAGTGATTCTTTGAGACTGAGAATCTCATGTTCTCAACGATCTTAAACCTAATGTTTTAGTGTAATTGACTTGTTGCATAAAACAATTATTGCTAAAAAGTTTGCAAAATGGTGATGTCCTAAGTTTATCATTCTTTCTGCATTTATTACTTGGCTTTCTGTCATGATCTCCTTTAAATTTTTAAAAAGTTAACAGTGTGAACTCATGAATTCTTTTTTATTCAATATGTTATAGCCTATTATTATTCATTTTGATTTCAAATTTTCCTGAATTTGACCAGTGGGAGCCCCTACAATCTGGCTTAGGTATCCATTTGTCCTGGTCCCATCAATTTATGAGTACTTCATTACTTTAGGCGCAAGAAAATGTTCCAGGTTCATTTTTTACTTTCCTTGCCCCAGCCCTAGAAGTAGCCACTTCTTCAAGGAATGTTGTTTCCATTGAGTGAAGAATAGTTTTTAGAAACCAATATCTGGGCGTTAACTGTGCTTGCTGTGCTTGGAATGAGGTATCAGTATTAACATATACAGTATGAACATATATAGTATGAATATGCTAATACTAATAATAGTATTAGAGGTATCAGTGTAAATAAATAAATACCCACACAAACACACAATACATATACATACATATGGATACCTCTAATTCCAACCCAATACCACACAACATGGTTTTTTAATTTTCTTCTGTGGTCCTAATCTGCATGAAGATTAGCTAAGGTCCCACTAAAGAAGTGACATTTGAAATGAAATCAGAATAATATTTAGAAGCCAGCCATGCAAAACTCTAGAAGCAGATCATTAAAAGCAGAGGGAACAACACAGAGGCCTGAGGCAGAAATAAGTGTGATATATTTGAGAAGCAGAATAGCCAGAGTGGCTGGAACATACTAAGCTACAGGAAGGTGGTTTGAAATGAAGTCAATGAGGTAGGCAGTAATAGTTGCCTCATGTAATGCTGTAAAGGATATGGTAAGGAGTTGGGAATTAATTTCAGCACAATAGAAAGACACTGAAAGTTTTTGAGAAGGTGATTGCGATAATCCAATTTATGTTTCAAAATATTACTCTGGATGTTGTATAGAGAATAAATTGTTCAAGGACAAGGGAAATAAAGCAGGGAGATATTTATAAGACTTGCAGTAATGTAGGCAAGATGAAATGATGAATTAGAGTAGCAACAGATGAGATACAAGAGAATATCTTGAGATAAACTTTGAAGGTAGAACTAATTGGACTAAATCTGTATTCTCAAATGGTTATTATACATCTACTATGTGCTATGCATTGTGCTAAGTCCTGGGGATAGAAACACTAAAAAGAGATAAGCCCTACTTTTAATGAGCTCATAATTTGGCAGTGGGGATAGGTACACAAATAAATTGTATGTGTGATAAGAGATCAATTTTAGTTCTAGAACCCGAAGCCATACAAGGGTACACTTTATAAATGTCATGGGACTGTTGTACATGGTCAGTAAAGTGACAGTGTGCAATACCACTTAGTATCTCAAATCAGGAACATACTTTTGAATTGCCTAAATACAATCTGTAGAATTAAAAACAAAATAATAAGCCATCCACAGTTATATTGTCAAATAAAAGTTCTACACTTACTACTTGATACAACAGTAAATATCTAGAAGGGGATATTGAAAGTGATTTCAGATTCTCATCCTGTTGTACTCTATTGGGGAGGTTTCTTGAGTAGTAGGTGACTGGCCAAAGGTGCGTACAACAAGGACCAGAATAACAAGTAAAGTTCTATCACAGTTTCTGTAGTTTTCACTTTTTTGTCTTTGTCAGTTAAAAATGAACAGTGGGAATTAAATATTTATATTTACATATACACAAGGTATGCTGTGAAAACATGTTTGCTTACAAACATAAAAATACTTATTAACTAGTTTGATAAGAAAATAATCTATAAAAGTATATAGCAAAAATATTAATAATCTCTGACCCTGGAAAGATCAATTCTATATTTAATATTACAAACAAAACCAGTTTTGGGTTTTTTGAATTCCTTATCTAGAAATGATTGAAAAGGAAGGCAGAAAAAATTATTTTTAGTCTCAACATGGCTTTGAAAAGATTAAATTAAAAAAACAAGAACGGGACTTCCCTGGTGGCACAGTGGTTAAGAATATGCCTGCTAATGCAGGGGACACAGGTTTGATCCCTAGTCTGGGAAGATCCCACATGCCGCAGAGCAACTAAGTCCATGTGCCACAACTGCTGAAGCCCGTGTGCCTAGAGCCCGTGGTCTGCAACAAGAGAAGCCACCACAGCGAGAAGCCCGCACACCGCAATGAAGAGTGGCCCCTGCTCGTCACAACTAGAGAAAGCCTGTGTGCAGCAACTAAGACCCAACGCAGCCAAAAATAAATAAATTTATTTAAAAAAAAACAAGAACATTGAAACACCCAAGTCCAGAATGAGTCCAAATACTTGACCACACAGAATATTATCATCTTTAGGAGTAGGAGTAATAATAAAGGCCTTACAAGCAGTTTTTCATCTGCAAATACAGTAGACATTTTGGTATTTTGGCCACTGGCAAACAAAGGCTGTAGCATCAGCAAAGTTTTGAGTTGCCTCACTTTTGTGGATTCAATTCAGTGTATTTAAGGTTAACTAAAGTTGACATCAAAACTTTCAGACAGGGCTTCCCTGGTGGCTCAGTTTTGTGCTATACAGCAGGTTCTCATTAGTTTTCTATTTTATACGTATTTGTGTATATATATCAATCCCAATCTCCCAATTCATCCCACCCCCCACTTTCCCCACTTACTGTCCATATGTTTGTTCTCTACATCTGTGTCTCTATTTCTGCCTTGCAAACCGGTTCACCTGTACCATTTTTCTAGATTCCACATATATGCGTTAATATATGATATTTGTTTTTCTCTTTCTGACTTACAAAAATTCACATTTTAAATAAACTCCCTATGATTCTATTTAGAATAACAGTAGGCAATGATTTTAGAAGATAAAAATTATTTCACAACCTATGACTTCAGCTTGGCAAACAGCTTAGGTTCCAAAATGGATCCATTTCTACTAAAATAAAAGCCCTTACAAAAGAATATGTTTGTGTACATAGAAACATATTTAAAAGGAATCAGATAACTTTTAAAATATTGTATATATATATTTATTTATTTTAATCAAGTTATATGTGACATGCAATAATATATTAGTTTCAGATATAAGTGTTTCAATATTTTTATACATTATGAAATAATCACCACAATAAGCCCAGTTACCATCTGTCACCATGCAAAGTTGTTACAATATTATTACCTATATTCCCTATGTGTACATTACATACTGTGACTTATTTATTTTATAGCTGGAATTTTGTACCTCTTAATCTCCTTCACCTAGTTCACCCATCCTTCCACTCCCTTCCCCTCTGGCAACCACCAGTTTTTCCCCTGTATCTATGAGTCTGTTTCTGTTTTGTTTTGTTTGTTCATCTGTTTCATTTTTTAGATTCCACATATGAGTGAAATCATAAAGTATCTGTTTTTCTCTGACTTATTTCACTAAACATAATACCCTCTAGGTCCATCCATATTGTCACAAACGGCAAGATTTCATTGCCATATCTTCTTTACCTATTCATCTATTGATGTGCACTTAAGTTGCTTCTATATCTTCGCTATTATGATCACTGCAGTGCACGTATCTTTTTGAATTGGCGTTTTTGTTTTCTTCAGATATATATCCAGGAGTGGAATTGCTGGATCATATGGTAGTTCTTTTCTTCGTTTTTTGAGAATCCCCCACTCTGTTTTCCATAGTGGTTACTCCAATTTACATTCCTACCAACCTTGCATGAGGGTGCCCTTTTCTCCACATCCTCACCAACACTTGTTGTTTCTTGTCCTTTTTTTTTTTTCGCGGTACGCAGGCCTCTCCCGCCACGGCCTCTCCCGCCACAGAGCACAGGCCCTGGACACGCAGGCCCAGTGGCCATGGCCCACGGGCCCAGCTGCTCTGCAGCACATGGGACCCTCCTGGACCGGGGCACAACCCCGTGTCCCCTGCATCAGCAGGCGGACTCCCAACTACTGCGCCACCAGGGAAGCCCTCTTCTCCTTTTGATAACAGCCATTCTGAAAGGTGTGAGGTGGTGTCTCATTGTGGTTTTGATTTGCATTTCCTGGATGATTGGTTATGTTTACTACCTTTTCAGGTGCTTGTTGGCCTTCTGTATGTCTCCTTTGAAAAATTCCTATTCAGGTCTTCTGCCCATTTTTTAATCAAACTGTTTGGGCTTTTTTGATATTGAGTTGCATGAGCTCTTTGCATATCAACCCCTTATGGAACATATCTTTTGAAAATATCTTCTCCCATTCATTAGGTTGCCTTTTCACTTTGTTGGTGGTTTCCTTTGATATGCAAAAGCTTTTTAGTTTGATGTAGTCCCACGTGTTTATTTTTGCTTTTGTTTCCCTTGTCTAAGGAGACATATCCAAAAAAACTTTGCTAAGACTGATGTCAAAGAGTGTACCACCTATATTTTCTTCTAGGACTTTTATGGTTTCAGGTCTTACATTTAAGTCTTCAATTCATTTGAGTTCATTTTGTATATGGAATCCGCTAATTTTTGAAGCATCCTTAGTGTTTCCTTTAAATCTGTCTTGAAATGACCATAAGATTAGCTTCATGGAAAGGTTTAACCAGCTTCTTGGTCTAAGGCTACCAGGATCATTTATCTAAGGCTAGAAAGGTACCAACATGATGTAAACTGTAAGGAGAGAAGGAGAAGATGCAGGCTTTTCCTGGCAGTGGGTAGCTAAAACTCAAATAATTCTTAGAAAATGACACAATGGCAGCTTTTCTTGTCTTTTTCTTTCCTCGTTGGTGAAGAAAGACATTCCCACTCTTGAAATTTCCTTATAACCCAGACAAGTTCATGGAAACCTTGATCTATGTTCATCCTAATCTTTGCTGACACCCCCACAGTATGTTACCTTAAGTTGTGGGTTAACTGCTATTCTTCCTACATTACCTGTCTATGGTGATCCAGGTCTGCTTTATTACCAATTAAAATCATTGGAACTCATCATGATCCTTTACTCTGAGAGTCTGTCTTTGAAACTCACAGATTTCTTCAAAACTGCCTCTATGTATGTCTGAAAAGAGCAATAGGAAACCCTCATCAGTTCTCAGGAACTGTTCTCTTATAGCTCCAAACTTCTTGTCCTATTGTATCCAGAACATCTAACTGGGCTGCTCTGTCATCTATCATACACACACAAAGCAGATGGTTGGCTCACAGTCTGTTACAAAAGAGGACTGTATGAGTCGGATGGGGAGCGCCAACTTGCCCAAGCTACCCCACCATCCACCACCAACTGGTACTTCTGGCCAGAGCCGTTAGGTCAGTGCGCCACCACCACCAGGATGCTCAGAGTCCAGCCTGGCCACTGAGCTGCCACCTGACCTAGGTCTAGCTCTGGGTACATGTGGGGCCCGCAGGCGTCCAGGGTCTGGTGGCTTCGCAGCACTCCTGGGGCTGGCCGGTCAGGCCCAAGGGGTGGAGAAGTGGGGTGACCTCAGGGGCCAGGAGCGTCAGGGGCCAGGGTCTTGCTCCTCTACACCTCTCTGTAGCACCTACCCACAACTAATTTCAATATATGTGTGATGAACAGATAATAATAGGGTTAACAATAATAACTGAATTCAGTACTAGATAAAATGTCAGTACAAAGGAAGAAGGAATTGACTGTGCCAGATTCAGTGAGTGGTTATTGAAGTATTCATAAAGGATACAGAGAGCTGTGCCTTTCTTTTTCCCATTGAGATATAATTGACATATTACATTGCGTAATATTAAGGTGTACAACATGTTGACTTGATACACTTCTATATTGCAAAATGATTACCACCATGGCAATAGCTAATACCTCTGTCATCTCACATACTACCATTTCTTTTTTTGTTAAATTTGTTTATTTTTGGCTGCATTGGGTCTTCGTTGCTGCACATGGGTTTTCTCTCCTTGCGGGGAGCGGGGACTGCTCTTTGTTGTGGTGCGCGGGCTTCTCCTTGCCATGGCTTTTCCTGTTGTGGAGCTTGGGCTCTAGGCGTGCAGGTTTCAGTAGTTGTGGCACTTGGACTTCAGTAGTTGTGGCTCGCAGGCTCTAGAGTGCAGGCTCAGTAGTTGTGCACTGGCTTAGTTGCTCTGCGGCATGTGGGATCTTCCTGGACCAGGGATCAAACCCGTGTCCTCTGCATTGGCAGGCGGATTCTTAACCACTGCGCCACCAGGGGAGTCCCTACCATTTCTTTTTTATGGTGAGAATGTTGACAATCTCTCTTAGCAACTTTCAAGTATGTAATACAAATTATTAACTATAATCACCATGCTGTACATTAGATCCCCCAAACTTATTCTTCTTTTAACTGGAAGTTTTTATCCTCTGACCACAGAGAGCTATCTTTTTTTTTTTTTTTTTTGCTGTACGCGGGCCTCTCACTGTTGTGGCCTCTCCCGTTGCCGAGCACAGGCTCCGGATGTGCAGGTTCAGCGGCCATGGCTCACGGGCCTAGCAGCTCCGTGGCATGTGGGAATCTTCCTGCACCGGGGCACGAATCCGTGTCCCCTGCATCAGCAGGCGGACTCTCAACCACTGCGCCACCAGGGAAGCCCAAGAGCTATCTTTTAAAGGCTAAAGGAGTGGGGAGTAAAATAAGCATAGGTGCATGAAACAGCCTGATGAATTCCAGGACTGCTTAGCATGACAGGAACCTAGAGTTTAAGAATGGGATTAGTGTCAGATGGAAGCAATCGAGGGGTTTTAAGTGAGGAGAGATAATGTTATATTTGCATTTATGAAATATCACTCTGGCTTTATAAGGAAGAAGATAGATTTGAGGAATGCAAAACCAGAGTTAGGAGGGACTTAACACTTTCAGCCATGAGGTAGTAACAGGGACTAGATTTACCTTTCCACTTAACTAGAAAACCAGACAAAATATGTGAAACAATGTTTCAGACATTGGGCAACAGGCCTTGCAAGACTGTGAACCCTGAGAAATGGGAAATTAATGAAGCAAACCCCTTGATTTCCTCAACTTATTCCCTGGAGGAAGTTTCTACACTGTAGTGGAGGCAAGGGAAATTCAGAGTCTGGTGGTCTTGCTGGGTTGAGGAGATAGATACTGGAGCTTTTGGAGGGGAAGGCAGCTATTACTAGCCAAGCAGAGTGCCAGAGAGGAGGGAACTGCACAAAGAAAGAGCTTTGGAGATCTGCAGAGCGTTCCCCCTCAGTCTTTTGATGAGCATTACTTTGTGAACGCAAATGAGGACACTATTTGATGCTGGGGAAAGTCTGTTAGAAAGCAGTAGGCCAACAAATTCCCACATTCACCTAGGGCTGGGAATATTTTGTGTGCAAAGCTGGAGTGGGGGGGCATCATAAAACACAAGGCATTAGATAGAGTTCTCAGAAGAGGAATGTCTTAGTTGTGGAGCTTTATTAGGACTAGAGTAAAGGCTCATCTGGATGCAACCTAACAAATCTTTTTTTCTTTTTTTGAGAAAATATCAATATTTGTTTACTTTGGGAATTCACATATGACTTTTTATTATAATTTTTATGGTACTTTTCTGTATTTTAAAACACAAAAACAAGCAAACCAGATGAGATTGTTTTTCCCAAAGAGCACAAGTTTGTTATCTTTTTTATTTTTTTAAATCTATAGGTTGCTGATGAAGATATTATCATGATATTCAATGAGCATCTAACAGTTTCTTGAAGCCATAGAATTTAATGGAACAGCTTTGGTAGATGTTTTGTTTTGTTTCCAGCTTTATTGAATTGAATATATTATATAATATATACATATATCATATACATGTAATATATATTATATATCATATTCAAATATAATAGAATATATTATAATTTAATAATTATTGAATATAATTATTGAAAACAATTTTAATATAATAAAATTGTATGTATTTAACAAACAGCTTATGGAGCTCAATATCAAAAAAACAAGCACTCTATAAAGACGTAGACATAGACAATGGACTTGAGGACACAGGGTGGGGAGGGGGAAGCTGGGGTAAAGTGAGAGTAGCATCGACATATATACACTACCAAATGTAAAATAGCTAGTGGGAAGCAGCAGCATAGCACAGGGAGATCAGCTTGGTGCTTTGTGACCGCCTAGAGGGGTGGGATAGGGAGGGAGAGAGGGAGGCTCAAGAGGGAGGGGATATGGTGATATATGTATGCATATGGTTGATTCACTTCATTGTGGAAACTAACACAGTATTGTGAAGCAATTATACTCCAATAAAGATCTATTGAAAACTGTATATATTTAAAGTGTATATGGTAGATTTGACATATGAATATTGATACATTGTGAAATATTTACCACAATTAATTTAATCAACGTGTCCATCACCTTAATATTTACCCTTTTTTGAGTATGTATGGTGGAAAGCTTAAGATCTTCTCTCTTAGCAAATTTCAAGTATACAATGCAGTATTATTAACTACAGTCACCATGCTGTACATTAGATTTTTAGAGCTTATTCACCTTATAACTGAAAGTTTGTACCTTTTGACCAACATCTCACCATTTCCCCAATCCTTGGCAACTGCCATTCTACTCTCTCTTTCTATAAATGTGACTTTTTTTCTTTAGAGTCCAAGTATAAGTGATACCACACAGTAATTGGATTTCTCTACCTGGCCTATTTCACTTAGCATAATGGCCTCCAGGTTCATCCATGTTGTGGCAAATGGCAAGATTTTATTATTTTTTGTAACTGAATAATATTCCATTATCGCGTGTGTGTGTATATATATATATGTATATATACACCATATTTTCTTTGTCCATTCATTCATTAATGAGTACTTAGGTTGTTTCCATATCTTGGCTATTGTAAATAATGCTGCAGTGAACATGGAGGCACAGATAGCTATTCAAGACATTTATTTTTGGATATATATCCAGAATTGGGATTGTTGGATCATGTGGTAGTTCTACTTTTAATTTTTTGAGGAAACTACATGCTGTTTTCCATAATGGCTGTAATAATTTACATTATTATTATTCCACCAATAGCACATGAGTTCTCTATTCTCCATATCTTCACCAACATTTGTTTTGTGTTGTTTTTTTTGATAATAGCCCTTCTAATAGGAGTGAGGTGATATCTCACTGTGGTTTTGACTTGCATTTTCCTGATGATTAGTGATGCTGAGCATCTTTTCATGTACCATTGGCCATTTGTGTGTCTTCTTTGGAAAAATGCCTATTCAGGTCCTTTGCTAATTTTTAAATTCTGATTATTTGTTTTTTGCTATTGAGTTATATTAGTTCCTTATATATATTTAGATATTTATCTCTTATTAGATATATGGTTTGCAAATATTTTCTCCCATTCCACAGGTTGTCTTTTCATTTTGTTATTGGTTTCTTTTGCTGTGCAAAATCCTTTTCATTTGATGTAGCGTCACTTGTTTGCTTTTGCTTTTGTTGCCTGTGCTTTTGGTGTCAAATACAAAATACCATTGCCAAGACCAACATTAAAGAATTTTTTCCCTGTGTTTTCTTCTAGGAGTTTTGACAGTTTCCAGTCTTACACTAAGTCTTTAATCTGTGTGAGTGGTGTAAGATAGAGGTCTGGTTTCATTCTTTAGCATGTGAATATCCAGTTTTCCCAACAGTATTCATTAAAGAGACTATCCTTTCCCCATTTTATGTTCTTTGTGCCTTTGTCAATGATTAGTTGGTGGGCTCATTTGTGGCTTCTCTATTTCATTCCATTGTTCTAAGTGTCTGTTTTTATGCCAGTACTATAGTGTCTTGATTACTATAGCTTTGTAATATAATTTGACATCAGGAAGTGTGATACCTCCACCTTTGTTTTTCTTTCTTAAGATTGATTTGGCTATTTAGAGTCTTTTGTGGTTCCATATAAATTTTAGGGTTTTTTTTCTGTGTCTGTGAAAAATGCCATTGGAATTTTAATAAAGATTACATTGAATCTGTAGATCACTTTGGGGAGCATGGGTGTTTTATTGATATTAATTTTTCCAATCCATTTGTGTCTTGTTCAGTTTTTTTCATCAGCGTCTTACAGTTTTCAGTGTACAAGTCTTTCACCTCCTTGGTCACGTTTATTCCTAAGTATTTTATTGTCTTTAATGTGACTGTAAATGGAACTGCTTTCTTAATGTCTCTTTCAGATAGTTTATCATTAGCATATCAAAATGCAAGTGATTTTTGTATGTTGATTTTATATCCTGCAACTTTACTGAATCTTTTTTTAGTTCTAACAGTTTTTTTGGTAGTCTTTAGGGTTTTCTATATATAATATCATGTCATCTACAAATAGAGACAATTTCACTCTTCCTTTCCCATTTGGATAACTTTATTTCTTTTTCTTGCCTCATTTCTCTGGCCAGGACTTCTAGACCTATGCTGAATAAAAGTGGTGAGAGTGGGCATCATTGTGTTATTCCTGATCTTACAGTAAAAGCTTTCAGCTTTTCACCATTGAGTATGATGTTAGCTGTGAGCTTGTAGTGTATGGTCTTTATTATGTTGAGGTACATTCCCTCAATACTCACTTTGGTGACAGTTTTTATCATGAATGGATGTTGAATTTTATCAGATGCTTCTTCTGCATCGATTGAGATGATCATATGATTTTTATCTTTAATTTTGTTAATGTGATGTATCACGTTTACTGATTTGTGGATATTGAATCATCTTTGCATCCCCAGAATAAATTCCACTTGATTATGGTTTATGATTATTTTAATGTATTGTTGAATTTGGTTGGCTAATATTTTGCTGAGGATTTTTGCATCTATGTGCATCAGGGATGTTGGTCTGTAATTTTCTTTTCTTGCAATATCCTTGTCTGGCTTTGTTAACCGGGTGATGCTGGCCTTGCAAGTTGAGTATGGAAGTGTTCCATCTACTTTAAATTTTTTGGAAGAGTTTGAGAAGGATTGGCATTAATTTCTCTGTAAATGTTTGGTACAATTTACCAGGTATACCAACTTGTCCTGGACTTTTCCTTTTTTGGGAGATTTTTGATTACTAATTTAATCTTCTTACTAGTTATAGGTCTATTCATACTTTCTAGTTCTTCATGATTCAGTCTTTTCAAAGATTAAATAAAAATTTATTTTATTTAAAAATTTTATTGAGGTATAGTTGATTTATAATATTATTATATTAGTTTCAGGTGTACAACATAGTGATTCAAAATTTTTATCTATTTGATATTGGCAGATTATATTTCTAGGAATTTATCTGTTTCTGTTAGGTTGTCCAATTTGTTGTCATATAATTGTTCATAATGGTCTTTTATGCTCCTTTGTGTTTCTGCAGTATCAGTCGTAATGTCTTCTCTTTCATTTTTGATTTTATTGATTTGAATCTTCTCTTTTTTCTTAGTCAAGATGAAAATTTGTCAGTATTGTTTGTTTTTCTTTAAAACAGCTCAGTTTCATTGATTTTTTTTCCTACTATTTTTCTGGTCCATATATTGATACTTTTTCTGCTCTGATCTTTGTTATTTTCTTTCTTCTGCTATCTTTGGCCTTAGTTTGTTCTTTTTCTAGTTCCTTGAGGTGTAAAATTAGCTAAATAAACTAAAATATGTATTCCTCTGATGATGGATGGATAATTTCAAATGACATCTTTGAATTCACAGATTTTTTTCAGCTTGATTAAGTCTATTGTTGATGCTCTCTATCACATTTTTTATTTTATTCATTCTATTCTTCAGCTGCAGAATTTAAAAAATAATTTCTTTTTCTTTGCTAAACCTCTTATTTTGTTCACACACTGTTTTCCTGATTTCATTGAGTTGTATGATCTCTTGTAGCTGAGTTTCCTTAAAACAATTATTTTGAGGAACTTCCCTGGAGGTCCAGTGGTTAAGACTCCATTCTTCCACTTCAGGGGGCACAGGTTTGATCCTTGGTCAGGGAATTAAGATTCTACATGCCACGCAGCTTGGCCAAAAAACAAAAATAAACAAATTATTTTGAATTCTTTGCCAGGCAAGTTGTTGATCTCCATTTCTTTGGGGCTGGTTACTAGAAAATTATTGTGTTCCTTTGGTGGTATACTATTTCTTTGATTTTTTCATATTTCTTGAAGTCTTGCATTGTTTTCATCACATTTGAAGAAGTCAGCTCCTCCAATATTTACTGACTGGCTTCAGGAGAGAGATACCTTCATTTGTTAGTCCAGCAAGGAATTCTGAGGCTTTTACAGATCTTTTCTATGCATGTGCCCAGTCTACACTTCTTGCTCTCTCTTAGGGGAGAATTCTTAAGATTGCATGCCTTTTCTCAATCCTGCGAAGATAGGCTGGGTGCTGAGGGCCTCCTCTTTTCCCCCCTTGGGCAGTACCCTGAAATACTCAAGTTTATGAGCACTCTCCCAGTCCCACAGAGTTGGGATCACTTTCTGTGCTTGTTTGCTAGACATCTGCAAGGGCTAGCTCTCACTGTCCATAGGAGCTCATGCTGGGAACCAGCCATGGGGAGGTTGTGAATATAGGGGAGATGCACAGAGAGTTGAGGGTTCTCATGAGCCAGTTAAGATAAGGCATTCCCAGTATCTCATGGTTGGCCTTTTAGATAGAATCCACAGATCAGTTGGTAGGAAGAAGCGTGAAGCTGTTAGTTGTGTCCCTTTGATATATTCCAAGTACATCAAAGGGACACAACTGTGTCTCTGTGCTCCCCACCTCTCCCAATTGCACAGCCTCGCAGATCACCTCAGTAACCTGAGTTAGGCAAGAAGGAAGTGGACCTCTTGGGCAGCATCCAGCACAGCTGGGAGAGGCACTCACTCACATGCTCTCCCTTTCTCCTGCGGGAAAAATTACAGGCTGTGGGGGTCTTCCTGGCACCAAGTCCTGCCACCTTGAGGTAGAGGTGACATGGGCAAAGTGAAACTCTTTCTCTAACCCTCTTCAATATATTTATTTTCAGATTTTTTTTTCTTCTATGGTGTTTTGGAACTTCTCCACTGGATTAATGGACTCCCACAAAGTACCTTCATCTGTGGGTGATTGCTTAAATTGATGTGGAGCCCCAAATCTGCATATAAATACCCCTGCAATCCAGGGCACAATATTTTTTTAAAATTTATTTTTATTTATTTAAAATTTTTTCCAGTTTTATTGAGATGTAATTGACATATTAGTTTAAGGTGTACAGCATAATGATTTCATACATGTATGTATTGCAAGACGGTTGTCACAATAAATAACATCCATCAGCACACAGTTTTGCAGTTTTTTTTTTCTTGTGATAGGAACTTTTAAGGTCTACTCTCTTAGCAACATTCAAATATATAATACAGTGCTGTTAACTAAAGTCACCATGTTGTACACTATATCCCAGAAATTATCTCATAAGTGGAAGTTTGTACCTCTTGACCAACTTCACCCATTTCCTCCACCCCTCATCCCTAGCCTCTGGCAACCACTAATCTGTCCTTTGTTTCTACGAGTTTTGCTTTTTGAAATTCCACATATAAGTGAGATCATACAGTATTTGCCTTTCTCTGACTTATTTCTCTTAGCGTGATGCTCTTGTGGTCCATCTATGTTGTCACAAACGGCAAGATGTCCACTATATAGTCCTATACACTATTCCACTGTGTATATATACCAAATTTTCCTTTTCCATTCATGTGTTGATGGACACTTGTTTCAGTGTCTTAGCTATTGTAAATAATGCTACAATGACTATAAGGATGCAAATGCCTCTTTGAGATAGTGTTTTCATTTCCTTTGGATATGTACCCAGAAGAATTGCTGGACCACATGGTAGTTCTACTTTTAATTTTTTGAGGAATCTCCATACTGTTTTCCATAATGGCTGCACCTATTTACATTCCCTCCAACAGTGCACAAGTGTTCCATTTTCTCCACATCCTTGCTAACACCTGTTATCTCTTGTTTTTTTGATGACAACCATTCTAAAAGGTGTGAGGTAACATCTCATTGTGGTTTTGATTTCAGTTTCTCTGATGATCAGTTATACTGAGGAACTATCCATGTGTCTGTTGGCCATTTGTATGTCTTCTTTGGGAAAATATTTGTTCTGGTCCTCTGCCACGGCTCACTCTTGAACTGTTACATAGGTGAAAATCCAAGTTATCCAGGGGCAAAACAAGAGCTAAAAGAGCCAGACAGACACTTCAGCTGTTGTCTACCACACTGGAGACAGATTTAACCTATAAAGACTAACTTGATCTGAATAAGAGGAAAAGCTCTAGCTCAATAAATAGGTCTAATTTGAATCACTACAATATAATTGAGTGGTGGCTCCTCAATCACATCCCAGATTTAAGCTTGTTCTCAGACCCAGAGCCCTTTGGATAAAAGATGGTCTTTGATGAAGGACCCTGCTGCTCTCCTAAAAATTGACACTGTAAATCTTCTTCCTAGGCTTCCCCCCCAGATATTTGCAACCATTTGCCAGTGTGCTGGTGCATTAGGCTAAGGGAAATAACCAGATTTTCAAAAAGGATTACTAGATAATTTTTGTGAACTGAAACTAATTACTGGAGTTCTAAAATGTCACGGTAGTCCACTAGTCAAATAGGGGTTTATGGAGCTCAGGTCACTAATGTAGTGGTGGTTTGGGTCCATCTCAATGGCTCCAGTAAATTCCAAACCAAATCCATGGTTCTCTCTCCAGTTCCAGAAAGCATAATTGGAATAGACATACTTAACAAAATTTCCATATAGGTTCTCTAACCCATGGAATGAGAGCTATTATGGTAGCAAAAGCCAAGTGGAAGGCACTAGAAGTGCTTCCCCATACCAAAATAATAAACCAAAAGCAATAGCACATAGAGACATTGGAGAGATTAATGTTGCTTGAAGGATGCAGGGATGGTGATTCTTGCCACATCTTCTTTCAGCTTGCCTATTTGGCCTGTGCAGAAGACAGATAGATCCTAGAAAATGAAAGTGGATTGTTCCAAATGACTTATTCATGTAGTCCCTCTAATTACAGGTACTGTTTGGGTGTTGTTTCATTGCTGCAAAAAATCAACACTTTGACCACAACATGCAGTTGACCACACGATGCAGTTTTGTTTCATCTGGAAGGATCAGCACTACACCTTCACTGTTCCACCCCAGGGTTATATTATTTTTCTAACCCCCTGTCATAATCTAGTCCAAATGGGTCTTGATCTTCTTCATTACACAAGAATGGACAACACAGAATATTTGTGGTACCATGCTGACTTGACATAGTGAGTGAGAATTAGTAACTATCCTAGATAGTTTGATAAGATATATGCATGTCAGAGGGTGGAAATAAGTTCCACAAAATTCAATGGCCTGTTGCCTCAGTAAATTCTAGGCATCCAGTGGTCTGGAGCATGTCCAGATACTCCAAGATGAAAAACTAGTTGCTGCATCTGACTCCTTCAACCACTAAGAAAGAGGCACAATGGATATTGGAGGCAACATAAACCTCATTTGAGGGTGCTACTTTGACTCACTGAATAACTTGGAAGAGTTCCAATTCTGAGTATTGCCCAGAAGAATAGAAGGCTCTGCAGCAGGTACAGGTTACCAAGTTAGTTTTTCTGTCCCTTGGGCCATATGGTCCAGCAGATCCATATTATTTGAAGTTTCTGGCAGATAGGGATACTGTATGAAGACTTTAGCAGGCAAATATAGGTTGATCAGAGTTTATAGGATTCCAAACAAAGTTATGTTATCACCTGCCAATAATTATCCTCCTTTTGGAAACACCACCTAACTTGCCATTAGACTAGTAGAGACTTACCATGTGACCATGGTCACCAAGTTACCTTTGAGTTGAGCTGCTCACCATGAACTGGATGTTCTCTGATTCACTAATACGTAAAGTTAGGTATACAGATCTACACTAGATCAAAAATGGCATTAAAACATATAAAATTGAATTTGAGTGGATTCTGAAGGCACAAAGGAATTGTATGAGGAAATGGTTAATATACTTGTGGCTCTTACTGCTGCTGCATGGTCTTCTCTCTTTCAACATATATCTATGACTTGTCACCAATTGACTGAGGAAGAAAATCCTTGACCCTGGTTCACAGATAGTTCTTCATGGTATGCCAGCATCAGCTAAAAATTCACAGCTGGAGTACCATAGCCCTGCTCATGTATGGCTCTGATGGGCAGTAGTGAAAGATAGTCTCAGTAGGCATAACTCTGAGCAGTGACCTATCTGTAGAGCCTGGAAGAACAAATGTTCAGACTGTATAGATTTTCACTGATTCATTGGCAGTGGCTAAGGATTTGGCTGGATGGTTGCAGACTTGTAAGGAGTACAAGGAGTCTAAGGAAGATATATGTAGGTAAATTACTCTGAATGGGCACAGAATGTGAAGATAAATTTGAGTCCCTTGTAAATGCTCCCCAAAGGGCAATATCAGAAAAAGACATTAATAATCAAGTGGACAAGATGATCTGTTCCATGGATGTTAGTCAGCCTCTTCCAACATCTACCCTTGTCCTTGCCCAATGGACTCATGAACAAACTTGCCATGTTGGAAGGGATGAAAGTTACTCATGGGCTTAGGAACATGGACTTCCACTCACTAAGGCTGACGTGACTATAGCCACTTCTGAGAGCCCCATCTGCCAACAGCAGAGACTAACACTGATTTCCCATTCCCTGGGGGGAGTATGAGTCAGCCACTTGGTAACAGGTGGATTACATCAGACCACTTCTACCAAGAGAAAGACATCACCTGTGTTCTCACTGGAATATACACTCACTTTGGATATGGATTTGCCTTTCTAGACACCGTGCTTCTCCCATTACCACCATCCCTGGATTTCAGGGTACCACATTCACCATCATGGTATCTGAAAAGACTGTTTCTGACCAGAAAATAATTTTACTTAACATGAAATGAGGTATGTCAGTAGGGTCATGCTCATGGAATTATCTCTTCTTACCATTTTCCCCATTACCCAAAGCAAGAACCGATAGAATGGTGTGGAGGTTGGTGGGGGGCACTTTTTGAAGACCCAGTTTTAGTGGCAATAATTTTCATGGCCCAGACAGATAATATCCTCCAGGATGTGGTATATGTTCAGGTACTAAGATATGGTGCTGTTTGTCTCTTGGCTAGGATTCTCAGGTCCAAGAGAGAAAGGGTGAAAATGAGAGTGACTCTTCTATTACTCCTGGTAATCCAGTAGTGAATGCTTTACTTTCTGTCTCAGCTGTGACCATGTGACAAGTTACAAAAATGATGGTAGTAGTTACAGGCATTTCACTTCCTACTTTGAAATGAATATATACCAGTTCTTTTTCTTTTCTTCCCCTATCTCATTCCCCTACTAGCACATGTGAATAGTGGCTAAACTTAGGGACTTTGTATCCTCCACTGGGGAGAGTGTTGGTGTATTGTTTATTATAGGAGGGATCTTGCATCATGGAATGTAAGAACATGATTGCTACTTTGTTATACAGAAGTTTTAAAGTGTAAATGAATGCCAAACTGATGAGTGGACTGAGGTGATTTGTACTCTGTTAACTCATTAAGCTTGAATTATGTTTCCCAGTATCATTTCCCCTGTATGATTCCGGGCTAGAGTTGGCCAAGAGAGGAATATGTGCAACATATGGAAGGCAGAATTTAAGCAGAAGCCATTTCTCTGTGAAGGTCATCATGCTTAGATGTGGCAACAGCAGAGAGGACAGTGGGTTCCAAATTGCCCTCACTCTCCTCTGTCGTGTTTCCAGTTCTTCTTCCCAATGTCCAGCTTTTCCTCCTAACTGCTGACCCTATTGACAAACAATAGCCCCAGGGTCACCACCAGAGAGTTGGCAAAATACTGTCAAGGCAGTAGCTACTCAGAGGCACATCTTCCTGTAGATATTCTCACAAGCCTTTCCCCCACCCCTCTCCTCCCACTCCACAGTCTCACTGTGGCAGTTGGACAAGGTGGCTTCTCAGATTATCTGACTGGTGACTTCTCTGATTCTCTGACTTCTCTCCTAAACTTACTTCACTTCCCCAGCTTCTCCTACAACATGTAAGATATAATTCCTGTAATAAATTCCTTTTCTCATACATGATAGTGGTTCATTTTCCCCAATCAAAACTTGACTGGTATGAATAGAGAAATTCCTGATGGACTTTGAGCCTGTTCTGTCTGTTCCTGAGGCCCAGTTACAACCTTGTGTTTCCTGTATTTAGTTGCTTAACCATTATTTGATTCTATTTACAAAATAAAAAATTTTTCCTAAGCTAATTTGCGTTGGTTTCCAGGTATTTGTGATTAAAAAAAAAACTGTAACCAACACCCTATGGCAATGTTAATTATGGATCTCTTGTATTTCTTCATGCCTGTGAGCAGAGACACAGACTGCCAAACTCTTTTCAAGGATGTTTATGTAGCAAAGAGTCTTGGAATATATTGTGGCTTCCTATGGTACAAAGGGCACATGTGCTTACTGCCCATTATAAAATATCTGTTTCCCTCACTCAGTGTTCCTTTCCCGTTATGCAATCCACCGTGCAGGTATTATTTGGGCCTCTTCCTACTGCCCGTGGGAACTGGGGCTCAGGAAATGAGGCAAAAATGATGTTACTTTGGCTATTGATATTGCTATTACTATGACTGTCCTTTGTCGCTGACCTAAGAGACATGAAACTGTTGCAGGTTAACTTGTCAGCTGGTATGGATGGTGAAATCTCAGATCCTTCACAGTTCTTGAAAATAAGATTATTTTAGACTGGTGTAATTTCATATGAACTGCTCATTAGGCTTTTCGAATAGAACAATGTATATACCTATGATACAAAGTAACATTTTAATAAACAAGTAAATGTATTAGGTTTTGAAGAAATAAACTCAGTTTATTCTATCACTACAGTGTGACAATTACTTTAAGTGCATAGATCTCTTTATTTCTCATTTGTAATGACAAGAATTTGGTTAGGATGCTTTGGTTATAGTAACAGAAACAAAATTCTACTTTATGCAAAAAAGGTAATTTATTTAAAAATTACAAGGGTACCTTACCAAAGCTAAGAAAAACAGTTAAAAACAGGGCTCAGGGATGGTGGCTAGTAACAGAAATCAAATCTTGTTAGCTTAAGCAAAAAGGGGAATTTATAATTAGGATACAAGGTTGCCTTACTAACCCAAGGGTGGGAAACATGAAGGGCTGGAACAAGGGAATGGAGCACCATTAGAAAGCCAGGAATCACATTCTCCTCATCTCTCATCTCTATTCTTCACTTTGCAAATATTTCACTGCTCTCTCACTGCAGATTTCCTGTTTTTTTTCTTTCTAAACCACAGGGTGGGACATGGCAACTCATAGCTACCTAATTTATGTTTTCTCTATTCCAGAGATTAGTCAGACTAAGGCTAGAATCTCTTGTCTTCAACCCCAAATTCCTAGGGAAGCTTTAGAATCTTACCAGATTTAGAGATGACTTTCTTCTCTGAGATAGTAAGATAGAAGTTGGTAGAACACCAAGAGACAGAGACCAATTCAAAATACTTTTTACCACTCCTTACAAACCTTGAGCTGAAATAGCTTGTTTTGATTTAGGAATGGATATAGAGAGATGTTCTCACAACCCATGAGATGTTCTCACAACTATAACCAGTAGAAATGACCAGGTGCTTCAACAGAGAGAGGTGTTCTAATACTTTTTAATATTCCCCCTAGGAGGGAAGTGATCAGCCTGGATAATGCTACTACCATATTTGAGACAAGTTTCTTTTCATTTATTGTAATAGGCATGATTTATCTCTTGGGAAGATATGCACAGGTCCTGGCATGAGTATTTTAAGCACAAAAGGTAATATTATATTTTGTTAATTGTTTTTCCCAAGAGAAAGAGAAACAGAGACTAATTACATGAAGGGTATTTGTGAGAAAGAGATTAAAAGAGATTAATTACAGGGTGGGTGTCAGAAATCCCTCAGCGCCATAAATAGAAATTTGACCAAGGGTCTCTCAAATTAGAGAGGAATTCTGGTTCATCTAGCTTGAGTCACATGTCTATGAACATAGCTGCTCACATCTTCATCATAGTGGGGTAAGGGCTGGAGGGCTATTCTGAGAAACAGACATAGGAAAGGGCAAAGAAAATTATTTTCTGTACTCTTCACAGTGTTCCAGGCTCCCCTAGAGGAACAAAGTTATATTGCTTACGAAAGTCATGGCATAATAAGATTTAAATGGTAGGTGATTTATGTATTTAAAATTCAGAATAGCTGACGGAAGTATTCTTCCCAGCCTTACCCACATTGAAATAAAACTGAAAATGTCAAAGTATAAAGAAATGCTGCAAATGTTTTATTAAAAATGTATTTGTGCTGAAGATTTCTTAAAGTATTTCTCCTATGTGTTGAAATACATTCCTATTATTTATTATGTCCTTTGATGAGATACAAGGAGTTAAACTTAATGTTTATGATATTGCTCTAGTTCTTCCTGTAATTTTGTTTCTAGAAATAATTGGCAAGGGAAGTAGACCACTCTATGGTAAAGATCAAGAAAAGCAATATTAGCATGGACACGTTAAGAGACTCAGAAGCTGGTAATTCAGTTTTAACTTTACATGATTTCAGTGTACACAAAGTTTCAAAAGAAAAAAGTCATTCAATATTATGTTGAAGGTTTTGTATTTCAACCTCTGTATTTCTTTGTGTAAATATTCCCTTAATGTTGTCATCTTTTTGATCATCATAAAGTGTCATATTTAGTACATTTCCAGTACATTCTTCTAATGGAATGGTTGACAAGTATGAAAATACTTTCTCCATTACAGGCTCCCTGAGAAAAGGCATTGGAGGGCTCTTTTTCACTAGGGAATCATCAGAAAACCAGTCATCAGCTACTTCTATACTTTGGCTGTAATAAGAATCAGATGGTAACGTTGATAAGCTTAAGGTAACACTGCCGGGATTTGTTGCCGAGCTAGTCTCTGAGGGGTCACAAATGACCTTTCTTGTTGCAAGGCAGAATTCATCTTTAGAATAATCTTTAATTGCTGTAAAAAAAATTAGATTTACTATGAATATTACATATTTATGAGTCAAATCTTAATTATAAGGATAATGTTACTTTCTAAAATTCAAACTCTTCTTAGGGTTTTAATGAACAGGATGATGCAACAGTGAAAATGCTAAGTTGCTATCATCATCCATACAATGTTAAGTATGTAATGGGGAATCAGCAATATTTTCATGATAATCAAGAGTACAAAAATCTATTCTAAATAAAATCAACCTGTTTTAACAGGAGAAGATTCTAAACAGGTTAGAAAGCTCAGTTCTGGAATGTCCCTTACAATTAGAGATGGCAGACAGTTTCTTAACTATTTATAGCTAAATATTGTCTTATTTAAAAAATAAATTTTAAAATGCCTCCTTAAGCAGGTAGATTACAAAATGTTTGATCCACAGTGGGAAGGGCCTATGAGTTGGCTTTATACCAATTAAAGTAACAACTAACATTCATATAGTGCCTTACAATTTACAAAGCAGTTCGATATACTTCCAGACCTCATTTATCCTCTCAGTTATTCTTCAAGGTAGTTATTAGCCTTATTTCACAAAAGGTATGACTGAGACTGAGACTTAAAGGAATGTCACCAAAATCAGATACAAAATGGACTTCAATCTAGATTTGTGTTACTCTAAGTCCCATGCTTCTCCCACTACATTATTTATGCTGCACAGTTGTAAATAAAAAATGTTAAGTTTTAGAAAAGATCACATTTACACCATATCCTAAAATATCTTTTATAATATTTTACATGTTAATTTTTGATATGAATATATAACATTAATTGTTAATGCTGTTTTAAATACCTTATTACATTTTATATTCAGCATTTCTAAAATTATGTAGGAGGGTAATGATTTGAGGTACTAAGTCAATATCTAAAGGGTTACAAAACACTCATGTCTTTTAACTCTCCATCATTACTATATGGCATTGACTGTGATACCTTTGGATTTAAAGAAGGGACAAAAATTTAAATTTCACATTTTAATTTAAGACAAGACATTATAAATTTTGTTTTCTAAAAAATATATGCCCATTCATATACTAATAAATGTTTCCCTTGAATTTTTATGATTTTAAAAAATATTTAGATACTTAGGATATATTTAGGATAGCCTCTTGATTCTTTAAAATGTGAATTGCTGGAAGTTGATTACAATTTATTCTAATAAATTGTTGAGAGAAAGTACCTTTTTTATGTGCTGTTTCCATTTTTCTTTGCTCCTCCTACATAAAAAAACATTATTTGTGTTTTAAAAATTAATAGTTTTTAAACAATTTGATATATATTTATATAAGAATAATATATTTTAACATCATAATAAATTTTTGATAGAATCATATTTTCCACAATATGAATTTATTTTACCAAACTATATTGACAGGAAAGAAAAAGTGTTGAGGTATCATCTGAAAAGAATGTGAATTGGTTCAAGAAGGCAGTCTCCAGGATAGGGAATGAAGGGTGAAATAGAGTTCAACAGGATTATTTCTCTCCATTCTCACTAACTTAGAGTCACTTGGTTAAAACTAGAGAGGGCTAAAAAAGTAATTACAATTCCTAGACTTGCTCATTCTATTAACTAATAACAACAAAAAAGTGAATTCTGGCAGAAGCCTTTTATAAAAATGCGACTATTCTTTTGAAGCAAGTAAAACATTTGATCAAACAATACATTCCAGATGTGTTCTGGGAAGTGTGGTGCTGTAGTAGTTCTCAAACAGGGCATCAGAATTACCTGGTGTGTTTATTAAAATGCTGATTCTTGGACATAATATCAGACCCTACTAAAACAGATTTTCTGGCAGTAGGGTTTAGGAGTATGCAGTGTAACACACTCCTCAAGCAGTTCTGATTCAGTTTTTCCTTAGACCACTAGATAAACAATGAGCTAGTGCATAGGGTGTTTGGTATGCAGTGGGTGAAGACAGAGAGATAACATTGTCTCTTGTGTTATAGGGGAACAGTGTGGGTATTCTATGCTGATTTTCATTGTCTTGTTCACCGAAAAAGGCTTGCTTAGGATATACATATATATAGGGTATACATATATATGGGATATACATATATATAGGATAACACATAAGTACTTTTTTTTTACAACTTACTTTACTTTTTGGTCATTTTCAACTTTTATTAATATAAATGCCAGTATAGGCTCCTGACTTACCTTGCCTGGATTTAGGACCAATTCAATTTGTGACTCCTGTACAAATTATATTAGAACATTGCTTCTCACGCTTTCACGTGCCTATGTATCACCTGGGGGAGCTTGTTAAAATGCATATTCTAACTCAGTAGGTTTGGGGTGGGGTCTGAGATTTTGCATTTCTAACAGGCTCCCAGGTAATGCTGATATTGTTGGTCTGGGAACCACAGAGTAAGGTCCTAGACTGATTAAAATTCTACCCAAACTAAGGGAATGACAAAATGGGCATTCTTATATATTGCTATATATAAATAGGTATAATTTTTCTGGAGGGCAATTTAACATATCCATTTCTAGAAATTTATTATGCCGGGTAAATAATTTTGCATTTGTATAAATATTCAGTTACCAGAATGTTCCTCACAACACTGTTTAGCATTTTTAAAACCTACAATTTAAAATTTTAAAAGTAAGGAAATCTTTAACTATGTTAAGATATGTGGATATTAATACAAAATGATACTATAGTATCAGAAGTAAGTAAAGACTCAAAAAAATGATGGGGACGTATAAAAAAGACAGAGGAATCATCTTAAACAAGTGGCTCACTGGTTAAATTTAGGAAAATTTGAGCATCAAAATAATGATAGTAATGGATTATAATCTGCTGAATAAAATAGAAGCCTATGAGTCTATATTAATAATAAATAAAATAAGGAAGAGGGTAGGGCTTCTTTCTCACAGTAGAAAGCCAAATGACAAATATGGATAGGAGTGGCAGAATTAGAAAATCATCATATTGTTACAGTTTTGTAAAGATTAGCTCAAGTAATAATTTATATGGCTAGTAAGTAGAGTTTGATGAAGAGGAGGATGTTTACATGTTTTCAAAGTGTCACCACACAGCTTGTTTATTAACTGTAAGGGTAAAAACAGAAATAATTCAGTGAGGAAAGAACAGACATCATCTTGATTATGTGATCAACTAAAATCACCAGTGAAGAGCAGATGTACACTCTACGCCTTCAGATGTGATAAACTGCAAGGAAAAGTCACACTGAGGAACAGTCTATGATCTATAAAATAACTGGCTTGTATTCTTCAAAAATGTCAATATCATTGAAAGAAATTTAAAAATATTTTGAACTAAATAATTATGAAAACAAAACATAAAATTTGTGGGATGCAACAAAAGAAGGCCTTAGAGGAAAATTTAAATATTAAATGTTTATGTTATAAAAGAACAAAAGTCTAAGAATAATAAAGCATAAAACTCCAGGCAAGATTGATTTAGGAAAAGAGAAATATAATCAGGAATAAAAAGAGTACCATCACTAAAGATTCAATAGATTTTAGAAGCATAATAAGAAGAAACTACTAAAAACTTTCTGCCAATAAACTTAACAACTCAGGTACAATGGACAAATTTACTGAAAAGAATTTCTAAAACATACAAAATAGAAATATTTTGTATGTTCCATATCTGTTAAAGGAGCTAAATTCATAGCCAAAACTTTTCTCAGGCTTCCCTGGTGGCGCAGTGGTTGAGAGTCCGCCTGCCGATGCAGGGGACATGGGTTCGTGCCCCGGTCCGGGAAGATCCCACATGCCACGGAGTGGCTGGGCCTGTGAGCCATGGCTGCTGAGCCTGTGCGTCCGGAGCCTGTGCTCCGCAACGGGAGAAGCCACAACAGTGAGAGGCCCATGTACCACAAAAAAAAAAAAAAAATTTTCTCTTGAAGAAAAATCCAGACCTTGATGACTTCATTGGTGAATTCTAGAAAAAAGTTTGAGAAAGCAATATAGCCAATTTTACACAAAAATTTTTCAGAAAGTAGAGGAGCAGGAACCATTTCCCTATTGTTTTGTGACGAGAATAAAACTGTGATACTGAAATCTAACCAGATACTACAAGATAAGAAAATTATAAAATAATATCCCTCGTTAACATAGATGCAAAAATTATTTAAAATATATTAGTAAATCAAATCCAGTGGGGTTTATTCCAGGAATACAGGGTTGATTTAACATTTGAAATTCAATGTAATTCACATTAACAAAATAAAAGAGAAAACTCATGTGAACAATTTTAAAAGATGCAGGAAAACCATTTGGCAATATCAGCAACCCTTCATGGCAAAACAAACAGACAAACCTCTCAGGAAACTAGGAATAGAAGGGAATTTCCTCAATCTGACTATATGCATCTACAAAAATTCTATAGCTAATTTCCTATTTAATGATGAAAAGCTGAATGTATTCTAAGATCAGAATATAAAAAGGATATATGTTCTCAGTACTTCTGTTCATCATTATACTGGAGGTCCTATCCAATGCAATAAGATGAGAAAATAAAATAAAAGCATAAACATTGGAAAAGAAATAAAACTAATGTTTTTCACAGATCTCATGCTTGTACATGAAGAAAGCCTTTTGTGGTCCTCAAAAAAACTACTAGAAGTAATAAGTAAATTTATTTATAAAGGTCATAGAACACAGGTCAACTGTAGTAAAGATGACAATTCATTACAAACTAATGTATAAACTAAATGTAACTCTTGGGACTTCCCGGGCGTTCCAGTAGGTAAGACTCCACGCTTCCACTGCAGGGACCATGGGTTTGATCCTTGGTCAGGAAACTAAGACCCCCATGTGGTGTGGGGTATGCTGCGTGGTGCAGCCAAGAAAGAAAAAAAAAAAGGTAATTTTCATCATGATCTCAACAAGACTTTTTTCCAGCTAAAGTTCACCTTAAAATGTACATGGACATGCAAAAGAATAAGAAAACCTAAAACAATGTTGAAAAAGAAGAATGAAATTGGAGAAATCGTACTGCTCAATTTTATAATTTACTATACAGCTAGTGTGTGATATTGGTAGAGATAGACACACAGGTCAATAAACCAGATAGAGAATGCAGAAACAGACTAACACATATATGCCCAACAGATTTTTCACAAAATTTGCAAAAACAATTCAATGGAAGAGGATAGCCTTTTCAAAAAATAGTGCTGGAATAATATGACATCAATAGCCCCCCAAAATGAACTTTGATTTAAACCTCACACTTTATACAAAAATTAACTAAACATGGATCAGAGATAGAAATATAAAATGTAAAATGGTAATATTACCATGGTAATAGCCAAAACAATCTTGAAAAAGAAGAACAAAGCTGGAGAACTTACTGATATCAAAACTTACTACAAAGCTATAGCAATGAAGACAGTGTGGTATTGGTATAAGGATAGATATATAGATCAATGGAATAGAACTGAGATTCCAGAAACAAATGCTCATATTTACAATCAGTTGATTTTTGACACGAGTGCTAAGACAATTTCATAGGAAAATAATACTCTTTTCAACAAATGGTGTTGGGACAACTAGGTTTATACATGCAAATAAGTGAAGTTGGACCCATACCTCATACTATATACAAAAAACTAACTCAAAATGGATCAAACACTTAAATATAATAGCTAAAACTATTAAATTCTTAGAAGAAAACAGAGGTATAAATCTTTATGACCTCAATTAAGGAATGATTATAGATATGACACCAAAGACACAGCAACAAAAGAAAAAATTAGGTAAACTGGACTCAAGAAAATTAAAAACATTGGTTCTTCAAACAACACCATAAGAAGAAAAGACAACCCACGAAATGGGAGAAAATTTTTACAAATCATATATTTGATATAGGATATGTATCTAGAATACATAAAGAATACTTAAAACTCAACAACAAAAAGACAAATAGCCCAAATTTTAAAAATGGACAAAGCTTTGAATAGATATTTCTCTAAAGAAGATATACAAATATCCAATAAGCACATGAAAGTATTTTCAACATCATTAGGCTTTAAGGAAATGCATATCAAAACCATGACAAGATACCACTTGATGCCCACTAGGATAACTATAAAAAAAAAGGTTAAAAACAAGGGTTAACAAGGGTGCCACAAAATATAATCTTCATATACTGCCTGTGGGGATATAAAACGGTGCAGTCACTTTGGAAAAAAGTCTGGCAATTCTTCAAAAATTAAACATAGAGTTACCATATGACACAGCATTTCCATTCCTTGGTATATACCCAAGAGAAATGAAAACATATACCTGCACAAAAACTTGTATACGAATATACATAGTGACATTATTCATAATAGTCAAGAAGTGGAAACAACTCAAATGTCCTTCAACTGATAAATGGATAAACAAAATGTGATATATCCACACACAATAGAATATTATTCAGCCATGAAAAAGAATAAAATATTGATATATGCAATAACACAGATGGACCTTGAAAACATTACGCTAAATGAAAAGGCAGATACAAGAGACCTTATATTGTATGTATCTATTTATAAGAAATTCCAGAATAGGCAAATCTATAGGTACAGAAAGTATAGATTAGTGGTTGTCTAGGCCTAGGAGGATTGGAGGAAAATGGAGGGGCAGTGATTGCTAAAGGTACAGGGTTTATTTTTGAGGTGATAAAGGTGTCCTAAACTGATTGTGAAGATGGTTCTATAACTCTGTGAATATCTATCTAAAAACTACTGAATTAGATACTTTAAAAAGGCAAATTGTATGGTATGTGAACTATACCTCAATAAAGCTATTAAATATAAAACAAAGCAACCTAAAACTAAGAAACTTTTAGAAGAGAACTTAGAAACAAATCCTTGTGACCTAGGGTTAGACTAAGAGTTATTGGACATGACACTTAAAGTATGATTCAAAAAGGAAAAATATACAACTCAACAAGGAAGCAAACAACCCAATGAAAAATGGGCAGAAGGCCTAAACAGACATTTCTCCAAAGAAGAAATATAGATGGCTAATAGGAACATGAAAGATGTTCAACAGTGCTAATATTAGAGAAATGCAAATCAATTACAATGAGGTACCACCTCTCACCAGTCAGAATGGCCATCATTTAAAAATCTACAAATAACAAATGCTGGAGAGCGTATGGAGAAAAGGGAACCTTCCTTTCCTTCCCACTGTCGGTGGGAATGTAAGTCGGTACAGCCACTATGGAGAACAGTATGGAGGTTCCTCAGAAAACTAAAAATAGAATTACCATATGATCCAGCAATCCCACTCCTGGGCATGTATCTGGGCAAAACTATGATTCAAAAATGATGTAAGCTTTCATATGTAGAATGGATTAACAACAAGGTCCTACTGTACAGCACAGAGAACTATATTCAATATGCTATGGTAAACTAACGGAAAACAATATTAAAAAAGTCTATATATGTATAAATGAATCACTTTGCTGTACAGCAGATTAATACAACATTGTAACTCAACCATCTTCAATAAAAACAAAACAAAACAAAAAGGTAAAATGGATAAATTGGACTTTACCAAAATTAAAACTTACACTATTTTTCATTTTGAGAGGATGAAAACACGTCATCAAATGGGAGAAAATATTAGTAAATCACATATCTGACAAAAAGACTTGTATCCAGAATATACTCTCTAAATTAAATAGAAAGATAATCAATTAGAAAATGCACAAGAGACTTGAAGAGACTCTTCACCAAAGAAGATATATAGATGGCAGAAAATTAAAAATATGAAAAGCTGTTCAACATCACTACCCATTAAAGAAATGCAAATTAAAATCACTAAACACATTTAAATGGCTAAACTTTAAAATGCTGCTAAGTACCAAATGATAAAGAGGATGCAAAAACATGATTCTCTTATATGTTACTGGTGGATATGTAATATGGTACAATCTGGAAATCAATCTGGAAATTTCTTTAAAAATTAAACATATTTACCACATGATCCAGGAACTGCATTTCTGGGCATTTATTTTAGAGAAACTAAAACTAATGTTTTCTAAAAAGCCTATACACAAACGATCATGGCATCCTTATTTTGTAATAGCTCCTAAATGGAAACAACCCAAATACTCCTCAATGGATAAATGGTTAAACAAACTGTGATATCTCCACACAATGTTACACTACTCAGCAATAAAAAAGGAAAAATCTATTGATACATGCAATGATATGGAGGGATCTTAAGGGCATTATGCTAAGTGAAAAAAAGCCAAGCTCAAAAGGCCATATGCTATAAGATTCCATTTATATAACATTCTAGAAATGAAGAAATTATAGCAATGGAGAAAAGATCAGTGGTTGCCAGAGGTTAGGGAAAGGGAGTGGGGGAGTGACTATAAAGGGTAGTATGAGGGAGTTCCTTTATGGTGATGGAACAATTCTTCTGTATGTTGATTGTCATGGTGGTTATACAAACCTATACATATGATAAAATGTCATAGAATTATATATAAAAACAACAAAAAATGAGTACATGCATAAACTGGTAATCTTTGAGTTAGGTCTGTAGCCTAAATTTCCTGGTTCTGACAATGTATACTTATAATAAAGTATACTTTTCATAAAGTATACTTATATAAGATGTCATTGGGGGAAGTGGGTGATGGTTATACAGGACATCTTTGTAATTTTTCTGCAACTTTTTGGTCTGTAATTCAGAATAAGATAAGATAAATCTATTGTATTTGTATTTACTAACAACAAACAGTTGGGAAATAAAAAATTTTAATTAATACTATTTACCATAGCATAAAAATAACCATAAATAAAACTAAAACAAATGTGAAGGACTTCTATACTGAAAACCACGAACTAAAATAAAAGAACACCTCAACAAATTAAATTAATAAATTTAAATTAAAGAAGTCAATAAAAGTAGAGTGGGACTTTCCTGGTGGCACAGTGGTTAAGAATCTGCCTGCCAATGCAGGGGACATGGGTTTGATCCCTTGTCCGGGAAGATCCCACATGCTGTGGAGCAACTAAGCCTGTGTGCCACAACTACTGAGCCTGTGCTCTACAGCCTGCGAGCTGCAACTACTGAGTCCACGTGCCACAACTGCTGAAGCCTGTGTGCTCTAGAGGCCGCATGCCACAACTACTGAGCCCGTATGCTGCAACTACTGAAGCCCACACGCCTAGAGCTCGTGCTCCACAACAAGAGAAGCCCATGCAGTGCAATGAAGCATAGTCCCCGCTTGCTACAACTAGAGAAAGCCCGTGCACAGCAACAAGGCCCAATGCAGCCAAAAAAAACTTTGACAGTTTGGCAACAGAATTAAACACCTCTTACCATTTGATCCAGCAATCATGTTCTTAGTAGTTACCCAAATGAGTTGAAAATACATGTCCACACAAAAACCTGCACATGAATGTTTATAGCAGCTTTATTCATAATTGCCAAAACTTGAAAGCAACCAAGATGTCCTTCAGTAACTGAGTAGGTAAATAAATTGAAGTAGATCCATACAATGGAATATTATTCAGCACCAAAAAGAAATGTGCTATCAAGCCTTAAAAAGACAGAGAGAACTTTAAATGCATATTAATAAGAGAAAGAAGCCCAAAAAGGCTATATACTGTATGATTCCAACTATATGACATTCTGGAAAAGGCAAAACTACGGAAACAGCTAAACAATCACTGGTTGGAGGGAAGGATGAACAGGGATGGAACAAGAAGATTTTTAGGGTAGTAAAACTATTGTGTCTGATACTATGATGGTACATACATCTCTGTCTCTCTGTCTTTCTGTCTCTTTGTTCCTGTTTATCTCTGTGTGCATGTGTGTGTGTGCCTGTCTGTCTCTCTCTCTCTATATATATATAGATATGTCAAAACCCATAGAATGTTGGATTCAAGAGTGAATACTAATGTAAACAATGGACTTTAGGTGATGATGTGTCAGTGTAGGTTCATTAGTTGTAACAAATGTACCACTCTGGTGAACGATGTTGATAGTGGAGGAGGCTGCACTTGTATGGGGGCAAGGAGTATATGAGAATTCTATTTTTTTCTCAATTTTGTTGTGAACCTAAAACTTCTTGAAAAAATTAAGTCTATTAAGAAAAAACTACAGTGAGATACTATTACACATCCATCAGATTGTTAAAAATTTAGGAGCTTAAAAACATCAGTATTTGTTGATATGGAGCAATCCTAGCAATTATGCATTCCTGAGGGGAATGTATATTGACAAAACTACTTTGGAAAATAATTTGAAGTTACCTAATAATATTAAACATGCACAAATCCCATGAGTCAGTGATTCTACTGTTAGGTACATTCCCTGTGGAAATTTCCTTTAAAAAAACCAACTGAAAACAACTCAAATGTCCATAACATAAAATTTGATATATTAATACAATGGAATATGATATAACAATAAAAAATGACGAATGATGGGTATATGCACCAACCTGGATGAGTCTCAGAAATGTAATAGAAAAAGGGGAGACTATATTAGACATGGAGTCCAAAACATATAAAATTTAATAATGCATTGATTAGCTATATCATAGTTTTAAATTTCTACTGGTGTCTCCCTTGTTTCACATTGTCCATACAACTATTTTGATGCCATATAACAGAAAGTTAATTATGTGTCTGCCTTTCCCACTTGTACTACACTAGCACTTTTAAAGTAGGGTTTGTATCTTACTATCCTCAATAGGTAGGGCCCAGAGCTCAGAATGTAATGAAGCCTTAATAAACCCTTATTAATTTCAATTAGCATTTTGTATTTAATTTCAATTAGTTGGTTTGGTTAGGTTATTTGGTTATCTGAGTATCCTCTTATCTCCAAATCTCTTTCTTCTGATAGGCTTGGCAATTTTTGCTTTGTTTTTTATGCCATTTATCTTCATCCCTGCAACAATTCCAATATGGGGAATACAGGTTCTCTGGCTAGAGATACAGAGAAGCAACTGTAGAAGGAGACATTTTCATTTAGTCTTTCAGTTTCCTGTAATATAAACTCTAACTAGTTTGGGTAATTTAAATTTAGCTCCTTGTTATTGTACCTCAAATTTAAAAATAATAGTGGATAATTTAAATAATTTAAAGACAACAACGCTAATGACATGGTGTCAAAAGAAATTATTTGAAAACATTGCTATAAAATATTACACACTACCTGTAATTGGAAATTTCCAGTATGAAAATTTTGAGAAATAAAAACACACTGAGAATGAGATTTAATCTTTGCCTTTGATGGTCTTTGTCTGCATCTCTCATCAATTGTTTTAAATTTGGAATCTTGAAATATTTCTCTGAAAAATATTTTATAGAGAATATTATTAAACATGAATTATAAAACAAAATTATTCTGTTTCCAACAGTTCTACATAAACGTTTTAAAATCAGAATATATTATATATTTATTTTTAAAAGCACAAATCAACTTATATATTCCCTTTTCATATGTTACTGATTTCATTACACCTATTTTGTCCATAGAACATAAATTAAGCTACTTCTTCGCAGAGTTAATATTTCCAGTTTGAAGATTAACCATCAGTTTTTGATAACCTTCATTCTGGTTGTGAGAAAATTAATCAATTTAATGTCAATTAGTCTTTTCATAGATTTGCCTTTAATGGCAAAGGAAATTAAGTGAAATGGAACTCAGTGGCCAATTTTATATTTAATAATGTCTCTGGCAAAAGTAAGTAGAAGGAAACTGAATTGAAACTAAAGACTTACAAGGGAAGAGTACCTGTGATCTTTATGCATGCAGCCACAAGTAATTTTGAGAGAAGGTTAGAAATAATGAAGCAGCAAGTAAACTGATCAAAGCGGATCAAAGATAGTTAAGTATAAAGGAATGCAGTTTCTAATAGTAATTCTAAACTTAACAATTTAAAAAATAATGCTGATTGCCTTTTCTTCTTTCCGAGGTACTAGAAATTTTCAAAATTAATTCAAGAGATCATATTATGTTACTTATTGCAGTATTAACAATTAAAATTCATTCATTTATTGAATTCAATTGACTTAACAAATATTTACCGAGTACTTACTATGCACCATGCATTATACTGGATGTTGTATATACAGTGGCAGGGGAAAAAAAGCACAGCCACTATACTCATGGAACTGTCATTGCTCTCATGGAGCTTAAACACTAGCAAGGAAGACAGGTATTAATAAAACAATCACAAGAAAATGAAAAATTACAACTGTGGAAAGTGTTACCAAGGAAAGCTACCTGCTACTCTGTGAGTATATAAGAAAGGGAATTAACTTGGTTAGAGAGGTCAGGGAAGGCTTTTCTGAGGATGAGATGATTGATTTAGGCATCTGAAGAAATGGGAGTAGTTATTAGATAGAGTGTAGTGGAGGAGGGGAGTTGTAGGAGTAAGAATATTCTAGTCAGAGAGAATATCAAGTGCAAAAACCTAGTGGCCAGATTAGGACAGTGTAGCAGAAGCACAGAAAGCAAGAGGGAAAGGTGGAGATGAAACTGGAGAGTATGCATGGGCAGACATGTAGGGCCTTAAAAGTCATGTGACTTTGTCTTCATCCTAAAAGCAATAGCAAGTCCTTTATAATGTAGTGGGAATGGGGTGGAAGGGTGGGGTGACTTGATCAGATTTTCATTTGGAAAATATCTGGCTGAAGTGTGAAGAAGAGATTAAATGAGGAGTATAGTGAAGGTAAAGGCTCAGTTATAACTCTGTAGGACTATGTGGGGGATAATGATAAGCTGGATAAGGTAGTGCCAATGATAATGGAGAGAAATGGATAGATTTGAGCAATTAATGAAGTAAAATAAATAGAACTTGGTGATTGTTCGAATTTAGTAGGGGTGGGAAAGAGAGAGGGAGATATCAAGCATGTCTACCATCTTTCAAGGAAAAAAACAAAACAAAACAATCCTTCCTTGACCTCACATTTTCTTCCAGTCTCTGCCCCTTTCAGCAACTCCCCAACATCAAAAAAAAAACTTCTTTAAAGGATGTATATACTTGTCTGAATTTTCTCTTGTACTTTACACAAAAGTCAGCTTCTGAACACATCACTCCACCAAAACTGTTCAAGGCTACCAATAACTTCCATGTTGCTATTCCAAAACTTAATTCTCTATCCTCATCTTTCTCAACCTTTTTTTTTTTTTTTTTGAGGTCGGGGGCCCCTCCC
>NW_020172632.1:3736675-3771140 GCF_003031525.2 Neophocaena asiaeorientalis asiaeorientalis | reverse complement strand
TTTTTTTTTGAGGTACGCGAGCCTCTCACCGTTGTGGCCTCTCCCATTGCGGAGCACAGGCTCCGGACGCACGGGCTCAGCGGCCATGGCTCACGGGTCCAGCCGCTCCACAGCACGTGGGATCTTCCCGGACCGGGGCACGAACCCGTGTCCCCTGCATCGGCAGGCAGACTCTCAACTACTGCGCCACCAGGGAAGCCCAAACATTTTCTAATTTTGACTTGCTTGACACCACACATCTTTCTGCTTTTCCTTTTCAGATGTTGTTGATTCCTCCTACTCTTTTTCTATATGTCTAATATTGGTGAGCTGAAGACCAGTCCTATGTTCTTCTCTCTAAACAATCACTCCCTGGTTAGTCTCATCCAGTTGTATGACTTTTTTTAATTGGAGTATAACTGCCTTACAATGTTGTGTTAGTTTCTGCTGTACAATGAAGTGAATCCGCTATATGTATACATATATCCCTTCCCTCTTGGACCTCCCTCCTTCCCACCACCATCCTACCCATCTAGGTCATCACAGAGCACCGAGTTGAGCTTCCTGTGCTTTACAGCAGGTTCCCATTAGCTATTTTACACATGGTAGTGTATATATGTCAATCCTAATCTGCCAGTTCATCCCACACTCCCCTTCCCCCCATGTTCACCCATCGGTTCTTGTGTCTGCATCTCTATTCTTGACCACAAATAGGTTCATCTGTACCATTTTTCTAGATTCTACATATATTAGTTAATATACAATGTTTGTTTTTCTCTTTCTGACCCACTTCACTCTGTGCCAGACTCTAGGTCCATCCACACCTCTACAAATGACCCAATTTCGTTCCTTTTTATGTATGACTGAGTAATATTACATTGTATATATGTACCACGTCTTCTTTATCCATTCATCTGTCGATGGACATTTAGGTTGTTTCCATCTCCTGGCTATTGTAAATAGTGCTCCAATGAACATGTGTCCTTTTGAATTATGGTTTACTCAGGGTATATCCCAGTAGTGGGATTGCTGGGTCATATGGTAGTTCTATTTTAGGTTTTTAAAGGAACCATCATACTGTTCTCCACAGTGGCTGTATCAATTTACATTCCCACCAAGAGGGCAAGAGGGTTCCTTTTTCTCCACACCCTCTCCAGCATATATTGTTTGTAGATTTTTTGATGATGGTCATTCTGACCAGTGTGAGGTGATACCTCATTGTAGTTTTGATTTGCATTTCTCTAATAATTAATGATGCTGAGCATCTTTTCATGTGCCTCTTGGCCATCTGTATGTCTTCTTTGGAGAGATGTCTATTTAGGTCTTCAGCCCATTTTTTGATTGGGTTGTTTGTTTTTTTGATATTGAGCTGCATGAGCTGTTTGTATATTTTGGAGATTAATCCTTTGCCCATTGCTTCATTTACAAATATTTTCTCCCACTCTGAGGGTTGTCTTTTCATCTCGTTTACGGTTTCCTTTGCTTTTAAGTTTAATTAAGTCACATTTGTTTATTTTTGTTTTTATTTTCTTTACTCTAGGAGGTGGGTCAAAAAAGATCTTGCTGTGATTTTTGTCAAAGAGTGTTTTTCTTATGTTTCCCTCTAACAGTTTTAAAGTGTCCAATCTTACATTTAGGTGTTTAATCAGTTTTGAGTTTATTTTTATGTATGGTGTTAGGGAGTGTTATAATTTCATTCTTTTACATGTGGCTGTCCAGTTTTCCCAGCACCACTTATTGAAGAGACTGTCTTTTCTCCATTGCATACTCTTGTCTCTTTTGTCATAGATTAGGTGACCACAGGTGCATGGGTTATTCTCTGGGCTTTCTATCCAGATCTCTATTTCTGTTTTTGTGCCAGTACCATACTGTTTTGATTACTGTAGCTTTGTAGTATAATTTGAAGTCAGGTAGCCTGATTCCTCCAGCTCCACTTTTCTTTCTCAAGATTTCTTTGCCTATTTGGGGTCTTTTGTGTTTCCATACAAACTGTAATTTTTTTTGTTCTAATTCTGTGAAGAATGCCATTGGTAATTTGAAAGGGATTGCATTGAATCAGTAGATTCCTTTGGGTAGTATAGTCATTTTCAAAATATTGATTCTTCCAATCCAAGAACATGGTATATTTCTCCACCTGTTTGTGTCATCTTTGATTTCTTTTATCAGTGTTTTATAGTTTTCTGTGTACAGGTCTTTTGCCTCCTTAGGTAGGTTTATTCCTAGGTATTTTATTGTTTTTATTGTGATGGTAAATGGGATTGTTTCCTTAAATTCTCTTTGTGATATTTTGTTGTTAGTGTAGAGGAATGGAAGAGATTCCTGTGCATTAATTTTGTGTGCTGCAACTTTACCAAATTCATTGATTAGCTCTAGCAGCTTTCTGGTGTCATCTTTAGGATATTCTATGTATGGTATCATGTCATTTGCAAACAATGACAGTTTAACTTCTTTTTTTCCAATTTGTAGTCCTTTTATTTCTTTTCTGATTGCCATGGCTAAGACTTCCAAAACTATGTTGAATAAGAGTGGCGAGAGTGGACATCCTTGTCTTGTTCCTGATCTTCAAGGAAATGCTTTCAGTTTTTCACCATTGAGAATGATGTTTGCTGTGGGTTTGTCGTATACAGCCTTTATTACTTTCAGATAGGTTCCCTCTATGTCAACTTTCTGGAGAGTTTTTATCATAAACGGGTGTTGAATTTTGTCAAAAGCTTTTTCTATATCTATTGAGATGATCATATGGTTTTTATTCTTTAATTTGTTAATATGGTGTATCATATTGGTTGATTTGCATATATTGAAGAATCCTTGCATCCCTGGGATAAATCCCACTTGAGCATGGTGTATGATCCTTTGAATGTGTTGTTGGATTCTGTTTGCTAATATTTTGTTGAGGAATTTTGCATCTATATTCATCAGTGATATTGGCCTGTAATTTTCTTTCTTTGTGATTTTTATAGTTTTGGTATCAGGGTGATGGTGGCCTCATAGAATGAGCTTGGGAGTGCTCCTCGTTCTGCAATTTTTGGAAGAGTTTGAGAAGGATAGGTGTTAGTTCTTCTCTAAATGTTTGATAGAATTCACCTGTGAAGCCATCTGGTCCTGCAATTTGTTTGTTGGAAGATATTTAATTACAGTTTCAATTTGATTACTTGCGCTTGGTTTGTTTATATTTTCTAATTCTTCCTGGTTCAGTCTTGGAAAGTTGTACCTTTCCAAGAATTTGTCCATTTCTTTCAGGTTGTCCATTTTATTGGCATACAGTTGCTTGTAGTAGTCTCTTATGATCCTTTGTATTTCTGCGGTGTCAGTTGTAATTTCTCCTTTTTCATTTGTAATTTTATTCAGTCCTCTCCCTTTTTTTTTTGATGAGTCTGGCTAAAGATTTATCAATTTTGTTTATCTTCTCAAAGAACCAGCTTTTAGTTTTGTTGATCTTTGCTACTATTTTCTTTGTTAGTATGTCATTTATTTCTGCTCTGATCTTTATGATTTCTTTCCTTCTACTGACTTTGGTTTTGTTTGTCTGTTTGTTTGTTTGTTCTTTTTTCTCTAGTTGCTCTAGGTGTAAGGTTAGATTTTTTATTTGAGATTTTTCTTGTTTCTTGAGGTGAGATTGAATTGCTATAGACTTCCTCTTAGAACTGCTTTTTGTCATTGTCATCTGTTTCTATGTATTTTTAAATTTCCTCTTTGATTTCTTCAGTGATCCTTTGCTTATTTAGCAGCTCACTGATCAGCCTCCATGTATTTGTGTTTTTACAGTATTTTCCCCTGTAACTGATTTCTAATCTCATAGCATTGTGGTCAGAAAAGATGCTTGATATGATTTCAATTTTCTTAAATTTACTGAGGCTTGATTTGTGACCTTGGAAAATGTGATCTATCTGGAGAATGTTCCATGTGTACTTGAGACGAAAGTGTATTCTGCCACTTTTGTGTGGAATGTCCTATAAATTTCAATTAAATCTATCTGGTCTATTGTGTCATTTAAAACTTGTATTTCCTTATTTTATGTCTGGATGATCTGTCTTTTGGTTTAAGTGGGGTGTTAAAGTCCCACACTATTGTTGTGTTACTGTCAATTTCCCCTTTTATGGCTGTTAGCATTTGCCTTATGTATTGAGGTGCTCCTATGTTGGGTGCATAAATATTTATAATTGTTATATCTTCTTCTTGGATTGATCCCTTTATCATTATGTAGTGTCCTTCCTTATTGCTTGTAACAGTCTTTATTTTAAAGTCTATTTTATCTTATATGAATATTGCTACTCCAGCTTTCTTGTGATTTCCTTTTGCATGGAATATCTTTTTCCATCCCGTCACTTTCAGTCTGTATGTGTCCCTAGGTGTGAAGTGAGTCTCTTGTAGACAGCATATATATGGGTCTTGTTTTTGTATCCATGCAGCCAGTCTGTGTCTTTTGGTTGTAGCATTTAATCCATTCACATTTAAGGTAATTATTGATATGTATGTTCCTATGACCATTTTCTTAATTGTTTTGGGTTTGTTTTTGTAGGTCCTTTTCTTCTCTTGTGTTTCCCACTTAGAGAAGTTCCTTTAGCATTTGTTATAAAGCTGGTTTGGTGGTGCTGAGCTCTCTTAGCTTTTGCTTGTCTGTAAAGGTTTTAATTTCTCCATCGAATCTGAATGAGATCCTTGTCGGGTAGAGTAATCTTGGTTGTAGCTTATTCCCTTTCATCACTTTAAATATATCGTGCCACTCCCTTCTGGCTTGTAGAGTTTCTGCTGAGAAATCAGCTGTTAACCTTATGGGAGTTCCCTTGTATGTTATTTGTCATTTATCCCTTGTTGCTTTTAATAATTTTTCTTTGTCTTTAATATTTGTCAATTTGATTACTATGTGTCTTGGCATGTTTCTCCTTGGGTTTATCCTGCCTGGGACTCTCTGCACTTCCTGGGCCTGAGTGGCTAATTCCTTTTCCATGTTAGGGAAGTTTTCGAGTATAATCTCTTCAAATGTTTTCTCAGACCCTTTCTCTTTCTATTCTTCTTCTGGGACCCCTATAATTCGAATGTTGGTGCATTTAGTGTTGTCCCAGTGGTCTCTAAGATTGTCTTCAATTCTTTTCATTCTTTTTTCTTTATTCACTCCTTGGCAGTTATTTCCACCATTCTATTTTCCAGCTCACTTATTCGTTCTTCTGCCTCGGTTATTCTGCTATTGGTTCCTACTAGTGTATTTTTCATTTTAGTTATTGTGTTGTTCATCACTGTTTGTTTGTTCTTTAGTTCTTCTAGGTTTTTGTTAAACATTTCTTGTATTTTCTTGATCTTTGCCTCCATTCTATTTCCAAGATTTTGGATCATCTTTATTATCATTACTCTGAATTCTTTTTCAGGTAGGTGCCTATTTCCTCTTCATTTGTTTGGCCTTTTAGGTTTTTACCTTGCTCCTCCATATGTAATATATATTTTTTGTCTTATCATTTTTTTTTGATGTGTGGGACTGTGCTCCTGTCTTACTGGTTGTTTGGTCTGACGCTTCCAACATTGGAGTTTGCAGACAGTTGGGTAGAGCTGGGTCTTGGCGGTGAGATGAGGACCCCTGGGAGACCTCACTCTGATTAATATTCCCTGGGGTCTGAGGTTCTCTGTTAGTCCAGTGGTTCAGACTTGGTGCTCCCACCACAGGAGCTCAGACCCAACCCCCCCCAGCCCATGAACCAAGATCCTGGAAGCCACATGGCATGGCAAAAAAAAAAAAAAGAGAACAATAAGAAGGAATAAAAATTTAGAACACTAACAGATATATTAGAAAAAATAAAAATATAAATGAAACAACAACTGAAAGGTAAAACAGAACCACAATAGTAGGGAAAAAAAAAGGGGCCAGAAAAGGCCTTGGCTGTGTGGGGCGAGGCTTAAGCAGGGGCAGGGTTTAGGCAGGGGGTGGTGTCTGGGCTCAGTACGCAGATGGCTGGAAAAGGCTCTGGTGTGAATGGGGGGCAGGGCTTAGGCTCAGCATGGCTGGAGGGGGCTCAGATTGCCTCTGACCTCAGAGTGTGGAGGATCATGCCCGGGACCCCAGCAGGCTTGCAGGGTCCCGAGTGGGGGCGGGGAACACTAGTCCCATTACCCCGATCTTCAGATCCCCTAGGGTCCCTCCCTGTTCACCTCTACTCTTCCCCCTTCTCTTGTTCCCACGTCCCCAGGACCCATGTGGATGGAGGGTCCTCAGAAGGTGGAGGACTAGACCTGGGACCCCAGCATGCTCCCCGGGGCCCAAGTGGGCAGGGGAAATGCTGGCTGCATTCTCCTCTGATCCTCCAAACCCCTGAGGGTCTCTCCCTGTCCCTGTTAATCCCCTTGTGGTGAATGGGTCTCTCCAGGCATGGGAACCCCTTCCCTCTCCCAGTCACCCCTCAGGGGTGCCAGTACCATCTCACCTCCACTTCTCTTCCTCCCTTGCTCCCCCCAACGTCCTACTTAGTCACTTGGGGGTTCCTCCCATCCCCTTGGGTGTCAAGGCCACCCACCAGCATCTGGTAGCTGCCCTAGTTGTGAGGAGATGCAAATTCCATGTCCTCCTACTCCACCATCTTGACTCCATGCCCCCCAGTTGTATGATTTTATATACCCTCTATACATTGATAACCTAAATCTTCAGCCCTGATTTCTCCCCTGAAATTCACACACGTATATCTGACTGTCTAACGTTTTTACTTGGATGTTTCATAGGCTTTCAAACTTACATCCAAAATACAACTCCTAGTTTACCACCACTCCCTCAACTTGTTTCCCTCCCAATCACCTCCTCATCTCAGTAAATGGCATGATTAACTACTCAGTTGCTCATGATAAAAATGTAGGTATTAGCATTAACTCTGCCATTTCACTTATCTTTCCTTACCTCATCCAATCCATCAATAAGACCTGCTAACTTTACCTGCAAAACTACCCCAAGTCCAGCCCCTTCTCTTCATCTCCTCTACTTCCATATTAGTCTAAGACACAATCATCCTTAACATGGACTGTGCAATAGCATCCTAACTTGCCTCTCCACTTTTACTCTTTTTCCATTAACATACAGGATTCATAGAGACATAAGAAAAATCTTTTAAAAATATGAATCAGAACTCTCATACATTGCTGACGGGAATGTACATCCATCTTGGAAAACTGTTTAGCAGTTTCTTTTAAAGCTAATCATACTATCCACCAATTCTACTCTTACCCAAGGGGAGTGAAAGCACATGTACAAAAAGATTAGAATGTTCACAGCAGCCTTATTTCCTAAGGGCTAAATGTTGGAAATGACCTAAATGTCCATTAACAGAAAAATGGATAAACAAACTGAGGTAAATTCATACAATGTAATACTACTCATTAATCAAAAGAATGAACAGATAAATGCAACAGCATAAATGAATCTCAAAAATATTACATTAAGTGAAAAAAGCAGACATAAAAAGTCCATTTATATGAAGTTCAAGAATAGGCCAAATTAATCTATGGTGATAAAAATCAGAATAATGACTGACTCTGGGTAGGAGGTGGGGAGAAATTCCTGGAAAGCAGGATGAGGGATCCTTACAGGATGATGGAAAATGTCTATATCTTGACTGGGGTTGCGATTACATGGGAATATATTTGTTGAAATTCAACATCATATATTTAAAATCTATATCTCAATTTTTTAAGTGTTATTAAAATGTAAATCATCTATAGGTGGCATTTTAGTCTTCAAAATGGGAATAATATTACTGCAACTTCATGGGGCAGTTATGAGGTCTAAATGAGATAACTACATATAAAGCACTTAGAACAGTATGCAGTAAACCCTTGATTTTAGCTATTATTATGATGATAATATCATTCCCTTGCTTAAAACCTTCTGATGGCAGAAATAATAAAATCTAAATTCCATGTTTTAGCCTACAAATTCCTGTGTGATTTGACCCTTATCTCCCTCTTTAATCTCATCATTATTTCCCTCTCACTTCAGTCTACTCACACTGACTTTCTGTTTACTGAACAATACCATGATCATTCCTACTTGGAGTTTCTGTACTTGCTATCACATTAGCTTAGAAAAAAGCTCTTCCACAGGGTCGTCACATGTCTGGCTTCTTTTTTTAATCTAAGTCTCAGATTAAATACTACCCACTTGAAGAGACATTCCCTGACCACTTTATTTGTTAATTATCTGTCTCCTCCCAGTGGCACTGCAAGTCTGTGAAAGAATGAATTAGTGAATAATTTCTGGTTTTCTGACTTGTGCAAGTGGATAGATAGTATGTATTCATTTGCTGAAATAGGGAATACCGGAAGAGTGTGTGGGAAGATCGTATTACAATTTAAATTTTTTAACATGAGCCAAAGCAAATACTGAACCAATTAAATAATAAAAAAACACCAAATTTTAGGGTTGAAAGGAACTGAGGTATCAAGTATCTTTTTTCCATCTCTGGCAAAAGACTACATTTAGACCATACCAGAGATTCTGTCAGCTCTCTTCTTAAATATCTCCTAAAGAAAGTCTTTTTCTCTCAGTAATGTTTTTAACCTCTAAGTTAGTAGTCAAAATTTTTAAAGTTTTCTAGCCTTCTATTATAATTCAAACCCATGTCTTCTACAGAATAAAATAGATTTCGTTATTCCTTAAAATTTTAATGCATGAAGATTGCTATTATACTGCTCAGACTATTATACTACTAGGACTTCTCTTTTCAGGCTACTCTAAACATGTAAAGTTTTCTCTCCCCAATCAAATTACAGAATCAATATCATTATAGTTATTTAAATTTAATACCATTTGAGAAAATCTTTCACTGAATTTTTAAAAGAAAAAAAGTCAAATATTCTAATAAATCTTACCTTCGTTTGCAAATCAGGAACCACAAAGCTGATGCCAAAGCAAAGAAACCAATTCCCAAAGTAACAGCACCAGCAGCCAGAAAATAGGTTAAGTGGTTAAAAAAACCTATACAAATAAATTATAAAAGATTATTTCAGGCATATACCTTCATTCTCTATGTAAAATTAAATGACATAATAGCTTGACACATAATGTAGTGTTAATAACACATAATGTGTGTTAATACACAGTAACACCCATAAAAACACACATAATGTGCATTAATAACACATAATGTAGTGTTTAAGACATTAATGAGGAGGTTGGGAGACCTGAATTCTGGTCCTTTGCAATTCTAATAAATTTCAAGACCCTGAGTTTGAGAATTACTCGGGGCCTCATTCTCATTAGGGCCCAGGGCACATTTCTTTGACCCTACCAAAATTTGAGACCTAGGTTTTGCTTGTTTTTATACAGCTGTCACCTCCTTTCTTCTTATCTAGTTGTCTCCCTTTCCAGACCAGCTGTGAATTTTTATGCTACTTTTCCAGTATCATTCTTTGCAGTCCTTCAACATAAGAGGATTTCCATTTTAAGATTTTTATTATCAATCACTACAAGGAGGTAGGTGAGGGTTGTAAAGAACAAATATGAGGAATTTTTAAAGACCTTAGAAATCTTTAAACATTTTATCTCTACTTTTTCTCAGGAACAGTAAAAGATCATAGCCAAAAGCTAAATAAAAACAATGTAAATAATGATATATCACATTTTTATAACTGGAAAAGCCTACAGGAATTATATGGTATAACTCCTTCATTTTCCAGATGATAAAACTGAGGCCCAGGTGAAAGCAGTAAGTGAAGTAAGGTCATGCAGCAAATTAAGGGCAGTCCTCTTTTTTTTTCTATTATCGTATCCCTGCTACCAAACATCTTAATACTGGTATGTATTAAAAAGAATTAAGAATAAAGAAAGCATGAGATATTTATAGTTAGGTTTGTCAAGTATTCATTAAGATTCTGAAATCTGCTACCTAAGCATAAAGCAAGCTGTAGAAAGCTTTCACAGAAGGCTGTATAGAATTTGAAGGGCCTTAAGACAACTTAGGAGTATATTATTTTGGGGAAAAGTGGTTTAAAAGTATAAATCTAATAGAAGATCTTTATGTGTGAACATATTGTAAGTTCCAGTAAGGGTATGAGGTGATAAAGACTTTGTTGTTCCCATACTTCTGTTGTTTTCTAGGTAATTTCTAACTTTCTAGACAGTGCTTCTCAAATCTTAGTTTTCTTTGGGTTCAGAAATATCTACATTTGGAAATTAATTAATGGTACAAAAAAGTTACATAAGGCTATTTATCAAAGTGAAACAATACGAAAAAACACCTCCAATTTTCATTTTTATATATGAAAAAATACAGATATTTTGGACCAGTTAATTTGTTGTGAGGGGCTGTCCTGTGCATTGTGCCAAAGGTATCTCCAGGCATTACCAAATGCATTCTGATGGACAGAACTGCCCTCAGTTGAGGATCACAGGCATAGTGGTATAAGGAAATATCAGATAGGATTAAAAGATAAAAGCAAGATAGATAAAACACATATTTTTTAAAAATTTAAAGATATAGTTGTGCTCAAATATAAGATATATATTTCTATGGACGAAAGTAGAAAAGCAACACACAGAAATAAGTAGGAGCTAAAACCACAAGCATGCTAGGCACCGAGATCTGGAAGCAGGAATTAACTAGAAGCAGAGAATATCAGTGAGAGAATTCCCAGACCAAGCCATCCTCTGGCCTGGTGAATGACCAGCTCAAAAGAGGACCAAGGAGGAATCTTGGAAATTATAAATTAAAAAATTTCAAGATGGAGTACATGCTTCTTTAAATACAAAGAATTAATGAAATGAAAGATAATACTGAGAGATTCACCCAATTACATAAAAAAGTGAAAAATGTGATAAATTATGAGACTTGGAAAAGATTAAGAGCATATAGCATAAAACTAATAGGGGTCCCAAAAGAGAGAACAGAGAAGTAGCAGAGAAGCAATATTAAGAGATACAGCCTAAAAAGGTTTTTTCTTTTCCTTTTTTAAAATTAATTTATTTTTGGCTGCGTTGGGTCTTCATTGCTGCATGCGGGCTTTCTCTAGTTGCGGTGAGTGGGGGCTACTCTTTGTTGCGGTGCATGGGCTTACTGCAGTGGCTTCTCTTGTTGCGAAACACGGGTTCTAGGCATGCGGGCTTCAGTAGCTGTAGCACGCAGGCTCAGTAGTTGTGGCTCGCGGGCTCTAGGGCACAGGCTCAGTAGTTGTGGCGCACGGGCTTAGTTGCTCTGCAGCATGTGGGATCTTTCCGGACCAGAGATTGAACCCATGTCCCCTGTATTAACAGGTGGATTCTTAACCACTGCACCACCAGGGAAGCCCAGAAGGTTTTTTCTTTAAAAAACTTTTTTTCAATTTACACATACTAAAATTCACTTGTGTGTGTGTGTGTGTGTGTGTGTGTGCAGTTCTGTAAGTTTTGACAAATATAAAAAGTATTTAATCACCACCACAACCAAGTTACAGAAAACTTCCATCACCCCAAAACATTTCCTTGTACAGCCTCTTAGTAGTCAAGTACTAACTGCTGGCAACCACTGATTATTTTCCATCCCTATTCTCTATCCTTATGTTTTTGCCTTTTCCAGAATTTCGTATAAATAGAATACAGCATGTTGTCTTTTGAGTCTGGCTTTTTTAACTTAGCATAATGCATTTGAGATTCAGCCATGTTGTTGCATGTATCAGTAGTTTGTTTCTTTTTATTGCTGAGTAACATTCCACTTTATAGATGGACCACAGTTTATTCCCCAGCTAAGAGATGTTTGGTTGTTTCCAGTTTGGGGTTGTTAGGAATAAGGCATACTATACATTTGCATACAGTTGCTTATTTGAACATAAATTTTTACTTCAGTAGGCTCATATAACAAGTATATATTCAAATTTATAAGAAACTACCAAACTGCTTTCCAAAGTGGCTGTTCTGTCTTGCTTTCTCACCAGCAAATACAACAGTTTCAGTTGCTCTGTATCATGGCTACCACTTGATATTGTCAGTTTCATTTCGGCCATCCTAATAGATGCACAGTGGTATCTTACTGTGGAGATACAGTGGTATCTTCCTTAAAGAAAAGGAAAAGAAAAAACCCTTTTAAGCTGCATCTTTTAATATTGCTTCTCTGCTACTTCTCTCTTTTTTGGGACCCCTGTTTTAATTTACATTTCCTTAGTGAATAAGTATGTTGAGTGTCTTTCCACATGCTTATTTGCCATCCATATATCTTATTCAGTGAAGTATTTGTTCAAATCTTTGCTGATTTTTTTAGAATTCTTTATATATTCTGGATACAAATCCGTGGTCAGATACATGATTTGGAAATATTTTCTCCCATCTGTGGCTTGTCTTTTCAATTCTCTTAATAGTGTCTTTCACAGAGCAAAACTTTTTAATTTTAGTGATATCCAATTTATCAACTTTTTTCTTTTATGGTTTGTGCTATGGGCTGTATCTAAGAACTCTTTGCAGGTCACAAAGATTTTCTTCTATGTTTTCCTATAAAATATTTCTAGTTTTATGTTTTACATTTAATTCATGATTCATTTTGAATTAATTTTTGCATAAGGTGAGAGGTAGGGGTCAAGTTTTTTGGGTTTTTTTGTTTTGGGATATGTGTATTTAGTAGTTCCAACACTATTTGATGAAAAGACCATCCTTTCTTCATAGAGTTGTTGTTGCACCCTTGTCAAAAATCAATTAGCTATATTTGTGTCTGTCTATTTCTGGAATCTCTATTCTGTCCCCTTGGTATACATTGTCTATTCTTTCACCAATAACAACAATAATAATAATCTAATATTTATACAGCAAATACTATATGCCAGGCACGTTCAAAGTGATTCACTCATTTAAATTCAAAGATGTTCACTCATTTAATTCTCACAACTCTATAAGCTAAGTATTATTATTTCCCCACTTTACAGATGAGGAAACAGATGAGGCAAAAATGAGGTTAAGTAACTTGCTCAAAGGCATACAACCAATAAATGAGAGAACAATAGTAATTAAAAAATTGCTAAAGTCCTTCTTTACCTAGTATAGACAATGAATATCTTTAGATTTTGTTAGAAAAACAGCTAAGTATAAATGCTAAATATTTAAGGGTATCATAAAAGAGGATATCTAAATGGCCAATAAATATATGAAAACTTCATTAATAATCACAGAAATGCAAATTAAACCACAACGAGTCAATATGACAACCCTGTACAATGCCTAAAATGAAAAAGATGGAAAATATCAAGTGCTGTCAAGGTGGCAGAGTAACATGAATTCTCACTCACTGTTGGTGGGAATGTAATTTTCTATAATACTTTGGAAAACTGTTTGGCACTATTATTAAAGCTGAACATATACATACCCTATGACCCAGCAACTCTTAGACATATACCAAACTGAAGTACATATATATTTTCTTAAAAATATATGCTAGAATGTTGATAGCATCACTTTTACGTGTGTATGTTGATAGAGACACAAACTGGAAACTACCCAAAGGCCCACTGATAGTTAAACGGATAAATTTTAAAAGTTTAATGGATTTAAGGAAGCAGAATGTTCTATAACAATGGGAAAGAATAGAGTACAGGGCTTCCCTGGTGGCGCAGTGGCTGGGAGTCTGCCTGCCGATGCAGGGGACGTGGGTTCGTGCCCCGGCCCGGGAGGATCCCACATGCCGCGGAGCGGCTGGGCCCGTGAGCCATGGCCGCTGGGCCTGCGCGTCCGGAGCCTGTGCTCCGCACGGGAGAGGCCACAACAGTGAGAGGCCCGCGTACCGCAAAAAAAAAAAAAAAAAAAAAAAAAAAAAAAAAAAAAAAAATACTAACAAAAAAAAAAAAAAAAAAAAAAAAAAAAAAAAGAATAGAGTACAACTATGCACAACAAAGTGGATAAATTTCATAAATAATGTTGGGCAAAAGAAGGCAAACAAAGACATCAGGGGGGAGTTCAGGGATGCTGGTAATTAACATACTGTTTCTTGAACAGGGTGCTGGTTATAGAGATGTGTTCAGTGAAAATTCAAGCTTAACACTTATGACTTATGAATAAACTAGATCTATATGTATCACCATAAATAGAACTGAAAAACCTAGTGTTCAGTGAATAAAGCAATTTCCATAAATTTATATTCATTATTCTAATCACATACTGATTCCATTTATGCACATTAAAAGAAAACACAAAATAATACTTTTTAAAAAACAATGTGACAGAAGTATTAAAATACACCATACTCATGATGTTAGTTGTGTCTGGGGAGGAAATGAGGGGAATGGGACTATGGACTGAATATGAACTTAAGACTTTACCTGTAATGTTTTCTTTAAAAAATTAAAAATCTGAAGTTTATATGACCAAAAAATATTTATTTAGTAGAAGATTACATGAATGTTTGTTATTCTTTGTCCTTTTCTTTTTACTTTTCTCAAGTATAAAAAATATAAAAACAATAGGATCTCAATTTTGTAAAAAAAAGAAAGAAAGAAAAGAAAAAGGGAGAAACATACTTTTATAAGGAAAATAATCAATATTGGCTACTCCTGGGGTAAGGGCTTAGTTATAATTTTCCACTCCAGACTTTTCTGTACATTCAGATTTTCTAGCATGAGAATCTTAGAAAAATCAGGAACAAAAATTTTTAATCTTAATATGTGATTCTTGACTCCTTTACTTAGTACATGTCTCACTGCAGCAACTTCTCTATTGTTATCACTGTGTTTACAGCCTACTTAGCTTCCTCCTCCTTAAGATCTCTGCCCTCCTCTTTATCCTTTTTGTAATTCTCCACTAGGGAAGAAAATAGGTGTGACTAGTAAAACACCATTCTACTCCCTGGTTTAAATGGGCCATTTATATCTCAGGGGAACTCAGGGGAATTCCAGTGAGCCCTAGAGAATATGAAAGTTCCCAAACCATTTTACCAAGAGAAAGACAAATTACATATTTTCTAATACCTCCAACAAATCACACTTTATCTATAAATCAATCTGTAAAATGAAAAGGCTTGACTCTATGATCATTAAGATCCCCTCTCACTTTGAAGATTTAGTCAATATACAAGTTAAAGAAACACTATATACAGAGGTAGGAGTTTTACTTTCTTGACTCTGCCCTTAAGTATGCTATCTAAAGTAATGACTCCTCACTTTCAACAGTCACTTTATTATATGACCCTGTTTCTTCATCTTTAATAATTGCTATAATAAATAGTCTTCTTTACTTATTGGTTTACTGTCTATTGTCTGTCTTCTTCTACTAGAAGATAAATCTTTTTCACTCTGGTATTCTTAGAGTTTAGAATAATGACTGGTTACTCAAAAATGATTGACTATTCAATGAATAAACGATAGGCACTGTGCTAGATGTTAGTATTAGAAAAATGAATAATAAAGGTATGTGGGTTTTTCTTGTTTTTTTTGTTTGTTTGTTCGTTTCTTGGCTGTGCCACTCAGCATGCAGGATCTTAGTTCCCCGACCAGAGATCAAATCTGCACCCCCAGCTGTAGAAATGTGGAGTCTTAACCACTGGACCACCAGGGAAGTCCCTAGGTATGTGGTTTAGTAGGAAGTTCATATATGTGGAAAAGAATACGTGCAATTAAAAAGGAATTATAGGCATTATAATGGAAGAAATAAATACAAAATACAGATACAGGAAGATCTGTAGAAAGATAGGAGAAAAATTTTTTTAAATTCCATAGTATAGTTAAACATGGTTTGAGAACTTCCTATTGCCAAACCCTTGCCAAGAATTGGTGACTGAGGACTTCTTTGGTGGCACAGTGTTTAAGAGTCCGCCTGCCAATGCAGGGGACACAGGTTCGATCCCTGTTCCGGGAGGATACCACATGCTGCAGAGCAACTAAGCCCATGCGACACAACTACTGAGCCTGCACTCTAGAGCCCATGAGCCACAACTACTGAGCCCATGCACCACAACTACTGAAGCCCACATGCCCTAGAGCCTGTGCTTTGCAACAAGAGAAGCCACTGCAATGAGAAGCCCGCACACCGTAACAAAGAGTAGTCCCTGCTCGTCACAACTAGAGAAACCCCACATGCAGCAATGAAGACCCAACACAGCCAATAAATAAATAAACGAACAAAAAAAAAAAGAATTGGTGACTAAAAGATAAGTAACACATGGTCATAGAGTTTAAAATCTGGGGGGTACAACATTTAAACAGAATATTCATTACAATATTCTAATTATTATGATAATGACCTGTTGACAGCACTAAGACAACAGAGGCACTTTGACTAAGTGCAGGAACAGTTTCTTAGGGAACACCTGAGCTAAATCTTACAGAATGAGTAAGAGATAGCTAGCCAAAGATATTAAATCCTAAACCAGGTATGACCCTTTCACCTTAAGATAAACAAAACTTTCTCTCTATGCACAGTAACCTCCAGCTTACAGTTGATCCTTTTCTTACCATTTGCAGCCAAAACTCTTTAAATGAGAATTTCTACTTCACAACTTCTATTCCCAAGGTCATTAATAACTTCATTAACACAAAATTGAAAGGTCACTATTGACCATTCTCTCTCTCTCTTACCTTGGCATAAGTAAAACAAATTCACTTGGTTTTTTCCCATTTCTCTGTCTATAATGTTATTGCCTTTATAGGTTCCTCTTCCCCAGTCTGTCTATCCTTTAACCTATCTATCTATAGCTGGATATATACATATCCTTTAACATATCTACATATGGATATATATAGATATATAAAGGATATAGTTAAATATAGACATGGATATAGGTGTTACTTATCTGTATCTATGCCTATATCTTTAACCAGAATTACTATATATTTGTGTCAGGAGTAGTTTCAGATTAACTTTTGTAGTGATTCCAGAACTGAATGTTTGGTTTTATTTTTTGAGTATTCAATACCTTTTTATTATACTCTCCTAGGGTTTTGCCAGATTTCGTCTCAGGTTTACTCCAGTTCAACAAATGCTTATTGAACACCAAATATGTGTGAGATACTGTTTGAGACACCAAGGGAGGGATAAAAGGCCATTGAAGTAAGCATGAATCTTTACCCTGAGGTTTAAAAGTCTATAATAAAATATAAGCAGGGCTCATATGCAACTGGTATAAAAAGTTGACCACACTGATTTTTTTTTAGTTGTTGGCTGCTCTGATTGAATACAAAGCTAACTAGGAAGAACTTGTACTTGGAAGAGCTACTTATTATGCTGGTTGGATTTTAATGTTATTATTTGAAAAATGGGAGTCATATTACCTGTCTCATATAATTAGAATAAGGAATAAATAAGATAATGTTGCAAGGAATTACTAACAGAGTAAAGAAGATGACATGTCAAACAGCATGCATATACCAGGCCATAAAGCAAGACTCAACAGTTTTATAGGATTATTACAGATACCACATTCTCTGACAATAATACAATTAATTTTAAATTAGTAACCTAATACATACTCTAGGAAAAGCTTCCATACTTGGAAATTTTTAATCACACTGTAAATAACTCTTGCATTAAAGAAGAAATCAATGGAAATTTGGAAATTACATAAAACTAATCAATAAAGAAGCACTATGTATAAATGCTTGCAGCAACAAAGCTGAAGACAAATTCAAGGGGGAAAAAGAAGCTGAAAAAAAAATGAGCTTAGCATTCAAATTGCAAGTTGAAAAAGACAAGCAAATTGAGTCCAAATAATGTGGAGGAAGAAAATAAAAAAGAACAGAAATTAGTGAAAAAATATTAAGATTTTAGGTAAACACTAACAAGATTAACATATCTCTAGTAAGAGTAACCAAATTTTAAAAAAGAAGGCACAGGTAAACAATTTCAAAGATGAAGAAAGAACATAATTACAGTTACAGCAGAAATTAAAATAAGAAAATACTTTCAACAAATTTATGCTAGTATATTCTAAAACTTATACTAAATTATATATACCTAAAAAGTGACTTACAAAAAGTGACTCAAGAATAGAAAACTTAAATGAACATGTATCCATTAAACTGAATCAACAGTTACAAAATTTCCCCCAAAGAAAGCAGCAGGCCCCAATAACTTTACAATTTCTACTGTATACCCATGATTCAAGTATTTCTTATCTTATACAAGCCCTTCCAGAGAATAGAAAGAGGTTTCTGGCTATTTGTCCAAATGTATTTTCCTCTTCTTCCCAGGCAAAAAGATAGACTACATGTCCCAGCTTCCCATACCATTAGGTGAAGCCATGCAACTGAGTTCTAACCAATGGAATTTGAATGGAAATGATGTCATAAAAACCTCCTAAGCACCTTTCTCCATGTTCTTTCTCCCTTTAGGCTTGACTGGGATGGAGGTGAACCTCAGGGAACTTTGGAAGCCATGTATCATCATGGATGTAATTGACATTTACAGAACACTCAACCTAAATGAAATGAAACACAACATATCAGGATTTGTGGGATGCCACCAAAGCAGTATGTAGGGGAAAATCAATACCAAAAAACTACAGTATTAGGGAAAAAATGTGTGAATAACCTTAAAAACTAAAATAAATAGAGCAAATTAAATCCAAAGTAAAGAAAAGAAAAAAATCTAAAGACCAAGTGAAAACCAATGAAATAGAAAACAGAAAAACAATAAAGAAAATCAATGAAACAAAAACCTGATTCTCTGATATCTATATAATTGATCAACTTCTAGCTAGATTGACCAATAAAAAGAAAAAAGGCACAACTTATCAATACCAGAAATGAGAGGGCTTCTGTGGTGGTGCAGTGGTTAAGAATCTGCCTGCCAATGCACAGGACATGGGTTTGAGCCCTGGTCCAGGAAGATCCCACATGCTGTAGAGCAACTAAGTCCACGCTCCACAACTACTGAGCCTGCACTCTAGAGCCCACAAGCCACAACTACTGAGCCTGCATGCCACAACCACTGAAGCCCACACACCTAGAGCCTGTGTTCTGCAGCAAGAGAAGCCACTGCAATGAGAAGCCCATGCACCACAACGAACAGTAGCCCCTGCTTGCCACAACTAAAGAAAGCCCGAGCCTAGCAACAGAGACTCAATGCAGCCAAAAATAAATAAATAAATTTATTTTTAAAAAGAAATGAAAGATGTGACATTACTACAGATTTTACAGATATTAAAATAATAATAAGGCAATATTATGAACAATTTTATGTTAATAAATCTAACAACTTAGATGAAAGGGAAAATTCCTTAAAATACATAATTTTCAAAGTTCACTCAAGAAGAAATAGATAACATAGATAGACACACATCTACTAAATAAATTGAAATTGTAGTTAAAATTCTTAAAAAGAAACTCCATGTCCAAGTGCTTCACTGGTAAATTCTACCAAACATTTTAAGGGAAAAAATAGTATTAATTCTATACAAATGCTTCCCAAAATTTGAAGACAAGAGAATTCTTTTTTGATTTATCCTATGAGGCTGACATTACCCTGATACCAAAGCCAGGGGAAAAAAGAGGGAGAGAGAGAGAGAGAAGTGAGAGAGAGAAAGAGAGGAAATTACAAACTGAACAGATATGCAAAATGCATCTATGGACACAGATGCAAAATTCTAAACAATATTTTAGCAAATTAAGTCCAACATTATATTAAAAGGATAATACATCATGACCAAGTGGGGTTTATCACAAGAAAACAAGGTTGGTTTACCATGAAAAAAACAATCAATGCAATTCACCATATTAAGAAGTTAGAAAAGAAAATCCATGTGATCAATATGGATCTGTGTCAATAGACGAAAAATTTTGTAACATCCATTCCTGATTTAAAAAAAAAAGCTCTCAGACACTAGGATAGAAGGGAATCTCTATCCTAGTTATCAGATTCCCCAACCTGAGAAAAGTCATTTATTGAAAACATCAGACTTAATGGTGAAAGATTGAATGCTTTCCTCCTAAAATCAGTAACAATACAGGGATATCCACTCTTACAACTTCTGTTCAACACTGCACTGAAGGGTCTAGCCAGTGCAACCAGGTATGAAAAAGAAATAAAAGACATCTAGAGTAAAATGGAAAAAATAAGAGTTATATTCTCGGTGCTTTGGTCTGAATGTTTCTGTGCCCCCCAAATTCATATGTTGAAATGCTAATGCCCAATGTGATGGTTTTAGGAGGTGGGGCCTTCAAGAAGTGGTTAGGTCTTGAGAGTGGAGACCTTGTGAAAGGGATTAGTGCTCTTATGAAAAAGATCCCACAGAGCTCCCTAGCTCCTTCCACCACTTGAGAACACATCAAGAAGCAAGAAGAGGGCTCTTACCAGACACAAAACTTGATCATTTTGGCCCCATATATCAGATTTAAAGCTTCCAGAACTGTGAGAAATAAATTTCTGTTGTTTATAATACATCCAGTTTGTGGTATTATGTTATAGCAGCTCGAATTGACTAAGACACACAGAGAACATGATCATCTATGTAGAAAATACTGTGGAATTTTAAATAAACTAGTACAAAAATTAAGTGAGTTTAATAAGATTGCAGGATACAAGAACAATGTACAAAAAAAATTGTCTTCTGGTACTGTTAACTCCTAGAAGAAAACAGAAAAATTGTTTCATGACATTAGTCTTTGAAATTATTTCATGAATATGACACCAAAAGCATAGATTAAAAAAGCAAAAATAGACAAGTGGGACTATATCAAACTAAAAACTTTCTGCACAGCAAAGGAAACAATCGACAGAGTGATAAGGCAACATACAGAATGGAAAAAATATTTACAAACCATAAGAGGTCAATTTCCAAAATATAAAAGCTACAACTCAATGGCAAAAAAACTAATAACCCAACTTAAAAATGGGCTAAAGACTTGAATAGACATTTCTCCAAAGAAAACACATAAATGGCCAATAGGCATATGAAAAGATGTTCAACATCTCTAACACTTAGGGAAATGTAAATCAAAACCATAATGAGATATAACCTCACACCAGTTAGAATGACTATTTTCAACAACAACAACAACAACACTAAAGAGGATACAGAGAAACTGGAACCCTTGTACACTGTTGGTGGAAATGCAAAGTGGTGCAGCTCCTATGGAAAACAGTATTGAGATTCCTCAAAAAATTAAAATTAGAACTACCATATGATTCAGCAACCCCACTATGGGTATTTATCCAAAAGAAATAAAAACAAGATCTCAAAGACACATTAGTACTCCAATGTTCAGTACAGCACTATTCACAATAGCTAAAATGTGTAAAAAAACTAAACATCCACCAGTGTATAAATGGATAAAGAAAATGTAGTATATACATACAGCCTTAAAAAAGAATGAAATCCTGCAAAATATGACAACATGGATGAACCTGAAGGACATTATCCTAAGTGAAATAAGTCAGTCACATTAGGACAAATACTGTGTAATTCCATTTGTATGAGGTACAATCAAACTCATAGAAACATAGAGTGGTGGTTGCCAGGGGCTGGAGGAAGGAAGGAAATGAAGAGTTGCTAATCAGTGGGCATAAAATCTTAACTATGCAAGATGGATAAGTTCTAGAGATCTGCTGTACAACACTGTGCCTATAGTTAACAGGACTGTATTACACACTTAAAAATTTATGAGGGTACATTTCAAAATTTTTTAAGTGTTCTTACCACAATAAAATAAAAATTTTTAAAAAGACAAAACAAAAAGAAAAGTCTTTCTATATACTATCAAAAACAATTGGAAGGGCAGAAGTTGAGACACAGAGGTAGAGAACAAATGTATGGACACCAAGGGGGGAAAGCCGCGGGTGGGTGGGGATGGTGATGTGACGAATTGGGCAACTAAGACTGACATGTATACACTGATGTGTATAAAATTGATGACTAATAAGAACCTGCTATATAAAAAATAAATAAAATAAAATTCAAAAAAAAAAAGTGCCATAATGTTTGCCTTCCTTCTGTTTAGGATAAGAAAAAAACAAAAAAACAATTGGAGACTGAAATGTTCAAAAATTACCATTTGCAACAGCATAAAAATATGAAATACTTAGGGATAAATCTGATAAAAGATGTGAAAAGCCTGTACACAAGCAACTACAAAATATTGCTAAGTGGAATTAGGGATGACCTAAATAAAAAGAGACACATATCTTGCTCATGGGTTGAGACACATACTACTGTTCTGATATTAATTCTCCCTAAATTGATCTATAGTTTCAATGCAATCCCAATCAAAATTCCAGTAGGCTTTTTTATAAAAATTGATAAGGTGATTCAAAAATTCAGATGGAAATGCAAAAGACCAAGAATAGTTAAAACACCTCTAAAAAAAGAAGAAAAAGTTGGAGGGATAACTACATGATTTAAAGACTTATTATAATTAAAATAGTAATCAAAACAGCATGGTATTGACAACCAGGGCACCTACCAGGCACTGGTGGGGGACCTTGGAGACCTAAAGTGATGGGAGTGATCCCCATGCAACTGGGTGGGATGTTGGGGGAAGGAGGGGGAAGGAAAAGTGGAGGCAGGATGGGACTGGTGCCACTGAGGGGCAGCTGGGGAAGAGGAGGGGTTCCAACTCACAGCAAGGGAATCAGCTGGGACAGAGAGAGACCTTTGGGAGATTGGGGGATTGGAGGGGGATGTGGCCAGCATTTCCCATGCCAGCTCAGGCCCTGGCCAGACTGCTGAGGTCCTGGGCCTGAACCTCTGCCCTCTGGGGACCCATCAACCTACACAGGTCCTGAGACTAAGCATGGCCCCCCAAGGCCTTTTACAGCCATGCACTCCTGAGCCTAAGCCCGCCCCCACCAACTCCCCCCATCAAGGCTTTTACTGGCTTTTTTTTTTTCTGTTGTGGTTCTATTTTCCTTTGTTCTTGTTTGCTTTGTTGTTCATTCGTTTTTATTTTTTCTAATATATTTTTTATTTCTCTAATTTAATTTATTTTTTATTCTGTTATTTTTCTGCTCCTTTTTCCTTGTTACTTTTTTTTTTTGCAGTGCTGCATGACTTGTGGGTCTTGGTTCCCAGGCTGGGGGACAGGCCAGAGCTCCTCTGGTGCGAGCAAGAAGTCCAAACTGGTGGACTACAAAAAAAGTCAGACCCCAGGGAATATTAATTGGAATGAGGTCTCCTGGAGGTCCTCATCTCAGCACCAAGACGCAGCTCTATCCCACTGCCTGCAAACTCCAGTGCTGGACACCTCAGGCCAAACAACCAACAAGACAAGAACACAGCTCTACCCATCAAAACAAAAAAATATGTTACAGACAAAGGAGCAAGGTAAAAACCTACAAGATCAAATAAATGAAAAGGAAATAGGCAACCTACCTTAAACAGAATTCAGAGTAATGATAATAAAGACAATCCAAAATCTCAGAAACAGAATTGAGGCACAGATCGAGAAAATACAAGAGATGTTTAACAAAGAGTTAGAAGAACTAAAGAACAAACAAACAGTGATGAACAACACAATAAATGAAATGAAAAATACACTAGAAGGAATCAATAGCAGAATAACTGAAGCAGAAGAACGAAAAGTGAGCTGTAAGATAGAATGGTGGAAATAACTGCTAAGGAGCAGAATAAAGAAAAAAGAATGAAAAAAATTGAAGACAATCTCAGAGACCACTGGGACAACACAAAATGCACCAACGTTCGAATTATAGGGGTCCCAGAAGAAGAGAAGGAGAAAGGGTCTGAGAAAACATATGAAGAGATCATAGTTGAAAACTTCCCTAACATGGGAAAGGAAACAGCTGCCCAAGTCCAGGAAACACAGAGAGTCCCATACAGGATAAATCACAGGAGACAAACGAAGATGCATATTAATCAAACTAACAAAAATTAAATTAAAAGAAAAAATATTAAAAGCAGCAAGCGAAAAGCAACAAATAACATAGAAGAGAATCCCCATAAGGTTATCAGCTGATTTTTCAGTAGGAACTCTGAAGGCCAGAAGGGAGTGGCAGGATATATTTAAAGTGATGAAAGGGAAAAAGCTACAACCAAGATTACTCTACCCAACAAGGATCTCATTCAGATTTGACAGAAAAATCAAAAGCTTTACAGATAAGCAAAAGCTAAGAAAATACAGCACCACCAAAGCAGCTTTACAACAAACACTAAAGGAATTTCTCTAGGTAGGAAACACAAGAGAAGTAAAAGACCCTCAAAAACAAACCCAAAACAATTAAGAAAATGGTAATGGGAACATACATGTTGCTAATTACCTTAAATGTAAATGGATTAAATGCTCCAACCAAAAGGCACAGAGTGGCTGAATGGATACAAAAACAAGACCCATATTTATGCAACATATAAGAGATCCACTTCAGCCCTAGGGACATATACAGACTGAAAGTGAGGGGATGGAAAAGATATTCAATGCAAATGGAAATCACAAGAAAGCTAGAGTAGCAATCCTTATATCAGATAAAATAGACTTTAAAATAAAGACTGCTACAAGAGACAAGGAAGGATGCTACATAATTATCAAGGGATCAATCCAAGAAGATATGACAAGTATAAATATTTATGCACCCAACATAGGAGCACCTCAATACATAAGGCAAATGTGAACAGCCATAAAAGGGGAAATCAACAGTGGGGAACTTTAACACCCCACTTACACCAGTGGACAGATCATCCAGAAAGAAAATAAATAAGGAAACACAAGCTTTAAAAGACACAATAGACCAGATAGATTTAATTGATATTTATAGGACATTCCACCTGAAAATGGCAGAATACCTTTCTTCTCAAGTGCACATGGAACATTCTCCAGGATAGATCACATCTTGGGTCACAAATCAAGCCTTGGAAAATTTAAGAAAATTGAAATCATATCAAGCATCTGTTCCAACCAGAGTGCTATGAGATTAGAAATCGATTACAGGAAAAAAAACTGTAAAAGCACAAACAAATGGAGGCTAAACAGTGCTAAATTTAAAAAAGAGCACTGAAGAAATCAGAGGAAATTTAAAAAATACACAGACATGAATGATAACGAAAACATGATGACCCAAACCTATGGGACTCAGCAAGAGCAGTACTAAGTTTATAGTAATTCAATCTCTCCTCAAGAAACAAGAACAATCTCAAATAAAAAATATAACCTTACACCTAAAGAAACTAGAGAAAAAAGAACAAACATAAAACCCAAAGTCAGTAGAAGGAAAGATATCATAAAGATTAGGGCAGAAATAAATGAAATAGAAATGAAGAAAACAATAGCAAAGAACACTAAAACTAAAAGTTGGTTCTTTGAGAAGATAAAAAAACTGATAAATATTTAGCTAGACTCATCAAGAAAAAAAGGGAGAGGACCCATATCAATGAAATTAGAAATGAAAAAGGAGAAATTATACCTGACAGCACTGAAATACAAAGGATCATAACAGACTACTACAAGCAACTATATGCCAATAAAATGGACACCCTGGAAGAAATGGACAAATTCTTGGAAAGGTACAACTTTGCAAGACTGAACCAGGAAGAATTAGAAAATATAAACAGACCAATCACAAGTAATGAAATTGAAACCATAACTAAAGATATTCCAACAAACAAAAGTGCAGGACCAGATGGCTTCACAGGTGAATTCTATCAAACATTTAGAGAAGAGCTAACACCTATCCTCAAATTCTTCCAAAAAATTGCAGAGGGTGGAGCACTCCCAAGTTCATTCTACAAGGCCACCATCACCCTGATACCAAAACCAAAGATATCACAAAAAAATAAAATTATAGATCTATATCTCTGATGAACATAGACCTAAAAATCCTCAATAAAATATTAGCAAACAGAATCCAACAAAACATTCAAAGGATCATATACCATGCTCAAGTGGGATTTATCCCAGGGATGCAAGGATTCTTCAATATATGCAAATCAACCAATGTGATACACCATATTAACGAATAAAAATGATATGATCATCTCAATAGATGCAGAAAAAGCTTTGGCAAAATTCAACACCCATTTATAATAAAAACTCTCCTGAAAGTGGGCATAGAGGGAACCATGTCAATGTTATAAAGGCTGTATATGACAAACCCACAGCAAACATCATTCTCAATGGTGAAGAACTGAAAGCATTTCCTCAAAGATCAGGAACAAGACAAGGATGTCCACTCTCATCGCTCTCATTGAACATAGTTTTGGAAGTCAGCCATGGCAATTAGAGAAGAAAAGAAATAAAAGGACTACAAATTGGAAAAGAAGAAGTAAGACTGTCACTGTTTGCAGATGACAGTGATACTACACATAGAAAATCCTAAAGATGTCACCAGAAAACTACTAGAACTAATCAATGAATTTGGTAAGGTTGCAGGATACAAAATTAATGCACAGAAATCTCTTGCATTCCTATACACTAACAACAAAAGATCACAAAGAGAATTTAAGGAAGCAATCCCACTTATCATCTCAATAAAAAGAATAAAATACCTAGGAATAAACCTACCTAAGGAGTCAAAAGACCTGTATGCAGAAAACTATAAAACACTGATGAAAGAAATCAAAGATGACATAAGCAGGTGGAGAAATATACCATGTTCTTGGATTGGAAGAATCAATATTTTGAAAATGACTATACTACCCAAAGCAATCTACAGATTCAATGCAATCCCTATAAAATTACCAAGGGCATTCTTCACAGAATTAGAACAAAAAATATTACAATTTGTATGGAAACACAAAAGATCCTGAATAGCCAAAGCAATTTTGAGAAAGAAAAACAGAGCTGGAGGAATCAGCCTCCCTGAATTCAGACTACACTACAAAGCTACAGTAATCAAGACAGTATAGTACTGGCACAAAAATAGAAATATAGATCAATGGTACAGGATAGAAAGTCCAGAGATAAACTCACGCACCTATGGTCACCTGATCTGTGACAAAGGAGAGAGGAATATACAATGGAGAAAAGACAGTCACTTCAATAAGTGGTGCTGGGAAAACTGGACAAGTACATGTAAAAGTATGAAATTAGAACACTCCCTAACACCATACACAAAAATAAACTCAAAATGGATTACACACCTAAATGTAAGACACTATAAAACTCTTAGAGGAAAATATAGGAGAAACACACTTCGACATAAATCACAGCAAGATCGTTTTTGAACCACCTCCTAGAGTAATAAAAATAAAAACACAAATAAATAAATGGGACCTAATTAAACTTAATAGCAAAGGAAACCATAAACAAGATGAAAAGACAACACTCAGAATGGGAGAAAATATTTGCAAATGAATCAACGGGCAAAGGATTAATCTCCAAAACATACAACAGCTCATGTAGCTCAATATCAAAAACACAAACAACTCAATCAAAAAATGGGCAGAAGACCTAAATAGACATCTCTCCAAAGAAGACATACAGATGGCCAAGAGGCACATGAAAAGATGCTCAACATCACTAATTATTAGAGAAATGCAAATCAAAACTACAATGAGGTATCACCTCACACTGGTCAGAATGGCCATCATCAAAAAATCTACAAACAATAAATGTTGGAGAGGGCGTGGAGAAAAGGGAACCCTCTTGCACTGCTGGTGGGAATGTAAATTGATACAGCCACTGTGGAGAACAGTATGATGGTTCCTTTAAAAACTAAAAATAGAACTACCATATGACCCAGCAATCCCACTACTGGGACATACCCTGAGTAAACCATAATTCAAAAGGACACATGTACCCCCGTGTTCACTGGAGCACTATTTACAATAGCCAGGACATGGAAACAACCTAAATGTCCCTTGACAGATGAATGGATAAAGAAGATGTGGTACATATATACAATGTAATATTACTCAGCCATAAAAAGGAATGAAAGTGAGTCATTTGAAGAGGTGTGGAAGGAGCTAGAGTCTGTCATACAGTGTGAAGTGGGTCAGAAAGAGAAAAAAGAAATATCATATATTAACGCATGTGTGTTGAATCTAGAAAAATAGTATAGATGAACCTATTTTTAGGGCAGGAATAGAGATGCAGACACAGAGAAGAGATGGGTGGACACGGGGGAAAGGGGAACGTGGATGAAATGAGAGATTGGGATTGACATATATATACTACCATGTGTAAAATAGGTAGCTAGTGGCACCTGCTGTATAGCACAGGGAGCTCAGCTCGGTGCTCTGTGATGACCTAGAAGGGTGGGATGGTCAATGAGAGAGGGTATATCTGAATACATACAGCTGATTGACTTTGTTGTACAGCAGAATCTAACACAACATTGTAAAGCAATTATACTCCAATTTAAAAAACAAAACAAAACGACAACAGCAACACAACAGCATGGTGTTGGCATGAAGATAGACAAATAGATCAATGGTACAAAATAGAGATTGCAGAAATAAACCCACATATAAGAAGACAACTGAGTTTTGACCAAGTGTCAAAGACAATACAGTAGTGCTGGAACAACTGGATAACCATTTGCAAAAAATAGAACTATATCTCACAAAAATCTCATATAACTTTTAACTCAAAATTAATCAAAACCTAAACATACCTAAAACTATAAATTTCTAGTAGAAAACATAGGGGAAATATCTTTGTGACATAGAGCTAGGTAAAGATTTCTTAGATATGACACCAAAAGCACAAGTCAAAAAGAACAGATGGACACATCAAATTTTAAAACATCTGCTCTTCAAAAGACATTACTAAGAGAATGAAAAGACAATCCACAGACTGGGAGATAATCTTAGTAAAGCATATATCTGATTAAGAAGTTGCATCCATAATTGGGTGATTGGGATTAACATATACACACTACTATATATCAAATAGATAGCTAATAAGAACCTACTGTATAGCACAGGGATCTCTACTCAATACTCTGTAATGACCTATATGGGAAAAGAATCCAAAAAAGAGTGGATACATGTATATGTATAACTGATTCACTTTCCTGTACGGCAGAAACTAACACAACATTGTATGCCAGGTATAAACCAATACAAATTAAATTTAAAAAAGAATTTGCATCCAGAATATATAAAGAAATCTCAAAACTCAACAGTAAAAAGAAAGAAAAACTCAACAGTGACAAAATGAACAACCCAATAAAAATAAGCAAATTCTATGAACATACCCTTTACCAAACAAGATATATATATACAACAAATAAGTATATGAGAAGATTCCCCACATAATTGGGACAGCTAAAATTAAGGATTGACCATACCAAAGATCGGCATGGAATTGGAACTCTCATATCTTGCTGGTGGGAATGTACAATGGTACAATCACTTTGGAAAATAGTTTGACAGTTTCATGAAAAGTTAAACATATGCCTACCATGTGACTCAGCCATTCTATTCCTATATATTTATCCAAGAGAAAAAGAAATATACATCCATACAATTTTCATAGCAGCTTTACTTGTAACAGTCAAAAACTGTGTGTTAGGCAGAATTCTAAGTTGGTACCAAGATTCCTGCATGTATTCCCCCGGTATACATGCACCTACCTTCTCCCAGTTATTAAAAAAGTACTAATCTAGGTACTACTTTGAAAAGATTGTGCAGATGTTATTAAGGTCCCAAATCAGTTGAGTTTAAGATAGGGAGATGACCTGAGGGGCCTGACCTAATCACCTGAGCTCTCTGCTACTGGTTTGAAGATGGAGGAAGCCATGTGGCAAAGAATGAAGACAGCATCTAGCAGCTGAGAGGGACCCCTAACTGACAGCCAGCAAGAAAATGGGGACCACAGTTCTACAGCTAGAAGAAACTAAATTTAGTGAACAACATAAATGAGCTCGGAAGTGGCTTTTCCCCCAGAGCCACAAAAAAGAAATGCAGCCTGGCAGATACCTTGATTTCAGCCTTATAATACTGTAAGCAGAGAAATTTGGCTACAGTGTGCCTGGACTTTTGCCCTACATGACTAAAAACCAATAAATGGGTGTTGTTTTAAGCAGCTAAGATTGTAGTAACTTGTTGTGCAGCAATAGAAAACTACTACAAACTAGAAACAACTCAAGTGATAATCAACAGATAAATGAATAAACAAGTTGTAATATATTCATACAAGGTAAAACTCTCATCAATAAAGAGAAATAAACTATTGATACAAGCAACAGGAATAAATTTTGAAATTCTGCTGAGAGAAAAAAGCCAAAAAAAGTCTACATATTATATGATACCATTTTCATAAAACTTTAAAAAATGCAAACTAATGTACAGTGACAGAAAGCAGATGAGAGATTGCTTGGAGATGGGGGACAGAGAAGGGTGGGAAGGGGGTATTACAAAAGGGCACACAGATACTTTTGGGGTAATGAATAGGCTCATTATCTTGATTGTGATGATGTATATTTATACATATGTCAAAACTTTGTCAAAAGTGTCAAAAATGTGTTTCAATTATTCCTCAAGAAGCAGTTTTTTAAAGTAAAAATTAATTATAATATTTTAAAAGGAGAGATGAAAGAAAATTTGAACACAATGAAAATGAAATTAAATGCTACATGTTAAAAAATAAATAAATAGAAGAGTCTCTGGGAACTTTCTTTTTGCTTGTTTTTAGAGCCATTTAAATTCTACAATGAAAGACAGATCTGAAACCTTGCTAAAGTAATTATAGTGGATATTCATTATTTGTGGATTCTGTATTTGTGAATTCATTACACACTAACATTTATTTGTAATACAAAAATCAACACTCACAGTGCTTTTGTGGTTGTTTACAGATGTGCGTATGGGCAGTGGTGAAAATTTTGAGTTGAAGTGCATGTTTTTTTTTTTTTTTTGCGGTACGCGGGTCTCTCAGTGTTGTGGCCTCTCCCGTCGCGGAGCACAGGTTCCGGACGCGCAGGCTCAGCGGCCATGGCTCACGGGCCCTGCCGCTCCGCGGCATGTGGGATCTTCCCGGACCGGGGCACGAACCCGCGTCCCCTGCATCGGCAGGCGGACTCTCAACCACTGCGCCACCAGGGAAACCCGAAGTGCATGTTTTTAACTGAGCTCAAACAAGGCAACATTCTGCCTTTTTGCTGCAGCTCTCATACTATAAACAATAGTTCTTTTTGTGATTTATTTAGTGTCATGGTTTTTGCATTTTTGCAATTTTTGTTGGTGAGTTCGCTGTTTAAAATGGTCCCCAAGCATAATGCAGAACACCGTCTAGTGTTCCTAAGTGCAAGATGGCTGTGATATGCCTTAAAGAGAAAATGTGTTGCTATATAAATTTTGCTCAGCTATGAGTTATATTGGGGCTGTCAGCTGTGAGTTCAATGTTAATGAATCAGCACTATACCTTATGAAGTGTCTTTAAACAAAAGCACACACAGAATAATATAATACATTCATTGTTTGATGAAAATGTTGTAATCAGAGGCTTGCATGAACCTAACCCTGTATTTTCCCCTAGGAGTAATGTTTAAGTATTTGCTAATTCAGTTTTCACAGCAACTTTATAGAACTTAACTACCATGAATAAGGAGAATTTTGTTTTCAATGAACTATAGATCTAGATTCTATAATCTAGGCTTATATGGGTAGTCAGAAGCTTTAGAAATAATTATTTCTCTGATAACTTCTGCTTTGCCTATTTTTTATTTAAGTAAATTAAATACAATAAATTATATAGCTTTTTCCACTTATTCTCCACTGTAGATACTCTAATTTTCCTCCTTTACACTCAAGTTTTCACTCCTATCTACTATCCTTAATTTCAGATGACCCCTGTCCATTTTATGCTTCAAAACATGAATTTCTTCTTACTTAAAAGCATTTTAAAATATTATAAACTCGCATAGCACAGGGAGATCAGCTCGGTGGTTTGTGACCACCTAGAGTGGTAGGATAGGGAGGGTGGGAGGGAGGGAGACGCAAGAGGGAAGAGGTATGGGCACATATGTATATATATAACTGATTCACTTTGTTATAAAGCAGAAACTAACACACCATTGTAAAGCAATTATACTCCAATAAAGATGTAAAAAAAAAAAGAGAAAATCTTTTTTTAAACATAAAAAGTTATAAACCTTATAGTTACAGGAATTGCATAAAACTCCTTCCTTATATAAAACAATATGATATTCCAACTTTCCTTCTTAAATTTACTTTTAAATAACTTGATTCAGTTTTTACATGAATTGACAAGAAACGTTATTGTATTTGTTATAAAATTTTTATTGGAGATGCATTTTGCCATATCACCAAATAGACTCTTAATAAAAACCCTATGTGAGAAATAGGGTTTTCAAAGGCAACAAAAGCAAAAATAAACAAGTGGGACTACATCAAACCAAAAAGCTTCTGCACAGCAAAGGAAACCATCAACAAAATGAAAAGGCTTGTAAAAATTGGGAGAAAATATTTGCAAATACGATAAGGGGTTAATATCCAAAATATATAAAGAACTCATACAACTCAACAGCAAAAAACCACAATTTGATCAAATAATGGGCAGATGATCTGAATGATGGCCACGTGAAAAAGTGTTCAACATCACTAATCATCAAGGAAATGCAAATCAAAACCACAATGGGGATATCACCTCACACCTGACAGAATGGCTATTATCAAAAAGACAGGAAATAACAAGTGTTGGTGAGGATGTGGAGAAAAGGGAACACTTGTGCACAGTTTTGGGGAGTGTAAATTGGTGCAGCCAGTATGAAAAGCAGTATGGAGTTTCCTCAAAAAATTAAAAATAGAACTGTCATATGATCCAGCTATTCCACTTCTGGGTATTATCCAAAGGAAACAAAAACAATAACTCAAAAACATATATGCACCTCTCTGCTCATTGCAGCATTATTTACAATAGCCAAGACATGGAAGTAACCTAAGTATCCATTAATGAATAAATGGATAAAGAAAATACTGCATATATACACACACACACACGCACACACACACACAGTGGAATATTATTCAGCCATAAAAAGAAGGAAATCTTTCCATTTGTGACAACATGGACAGGACTTGAGGGTTGAGGGTATTATGTGAAGTGAGATAAGTCAAAGACAAATACCATATAATATCACTTACATTTAAAATCTAAACAAAACAAACAAAAGCAAAAACCAGAACTCATAGACACAGAGAACATGGGTGGGTGAAATGGGTGAAGGTGGTCATAAGGTACAAACTTCCAGTTATAAAATAAATAAGTCCTGGGGATGTAATATATAGCATGGTAACTATAGTTAATTATACTGTCTTGTATATTTGAAAGTTACTAAGAGAGTAAATCTTAAAAAGTTCTCATCATAAGAAAAAAATCTGTGCCTAAAAAAAATTATTTTTCTTTTTGTCAAGGAGAATAATGTAGTTGACCATATTTCCTTTTACAGTTTGCCTTCTAGGAAGCTCAGAGTTAAATTTTACATTAAATATAGTTAATATGAAGACTTTCTATTTCAAAAAAATATTTTGCCAATTCTGAATCTTTACTCCTTATTTCTATTATGTTATTGAATGTGTTCTTGCTATAAGACCTTGTGGTAAGTTGTGTTGCATTCTTGACATAAAAGACCAGTACATGACTTTGGGCTTCCCTGGTGGCACAGTGGTTAAGAATCCACCTGTCACCACAGGGGACACTGGTTCGAGCCCTGGTCCAGGAAGATCTCACATGCCGTGGAACAACTAAACCCGTGTGCCACAACTACTGAGCCTGCGTTCTAGAGCCCGTGAGCTACAACAACTGAAGTCCGAGCGCCTAGGGCCTGTGATCTGCAACAAGAGAAGCCACCGCAATGAGAAGCCTGACACAGCAATGAAGAGTAGCCCCCCACTCACCACAACTAGAGAAGGCCCACGAGCAGCAACAAAGACCCAGTGCAGCCAAAAATAAATAAATAAATTTTAAAAATTAAGAGAAATAAAAAGGCCAGTACATGACTTCAAGCTAATGCTAATGCCTTAAAGCTAAAGCTAATGCCTTACCATCACAAACCAGGAAGAACAGTTTAATATCAAATATGCCAAAATCAATATTTCTACTTAGGGAAAATGCTTTCCACTTTCCAATGGATAATACTAACTAATTTTATTCATTAGATCTGTAACTTTTGCATTGGGTGGGTAAGTTTTACAGCTAGCTCATCCTGAAGGTTTATCTGGACATAATATTAAAAATCAGATGGGCAGAAATTATAAGCAAGTCTTTAATGACTGATGCCAATTATAACAACAATTCTTTCAGAAAAGAGTTCAGCCCAGAACAATCTATTCCATGTTCAATAACAAAACAACAGCAACAAGCAAACAAAAAATACAAATAAAAACCTCTTGATACTTAAATAAAGGAAGTGTAGTCATAATTGTAGATACTCTTGGGACTCATCTGTTTTTGAAGATGGGCTAGCCCTAGGGGGAAAAGTATCAGATTTCAAAGCAGAAATTCTGAGCTAAATTCTGATTCTGCTTCTTGATGTCTACTTTGGGTGGGGCTGGGGGAATGGTTGGAAAGATTAAATCAGCTAATAAAATTAAAAACATATTTTCAGACTTACTTCACTTCAGTATGATATTCTCTAGGTCCATCCATGTTGTTGCAAGTGGCAATATTCTTTTTTATATCTGAGTAATACTCCATTATGTGTGTGTGTGTATATATATATATATTG
>NW_020172632.1:3720701-3736503 GCF_003031525.2 Neophocaena asiaeorientalis asiaeorientalis | reverse complement strand
ATATACCACTTCTTCTTAAACCAGTCATCTGCTGATGGGCACTTGGGTTGTTTCCATGTCTTGGCTATCGTATATAGTGCTGCTATGAGCATTCGGATGCATGTAGCTTTTCGAACTAGAGTTTTCATCTTTTCACTCTGCCCAGGAGTGAGATTGCTGGATCTACTTTAGTTTTTTAAGGAAACTCCATACTGTTCTCCACAGTGGTTGCACCAATCTACATTCCCATCAACAGTATAGGAGGGTTCCCTTTTATCCATACCCTCTCCAGCTTACATCATTTGTAGACTTTTTGATGATAGCCATTCTGACAGATGGGAGGTGATACCTCATTGTGGTTTTGATTTTCATCTCTCTAATAATTAGTGATGTTGAGCATTTTTTCATGTGCCATTGGCCATCTGTATGTCTTCTTTGGAGAGATGTCTATTTAGGTCTTCTACCTGTTTTTTACTTGGATAGTTTGTTTATTGAGTTGAATGAGCTGTTTGTATATTTTGGATATTAACCCCCTGTCTGTCACATCATTTGCAATTGATTTTTTCCCATTCTATAGGTTGTCTCTGTTCTGTTGATAGTTTCCTTTGCTGTGCAAAGGCTTTTAAGTTTCATTAGATCCCATTTGTTTATTTTTGTTTTTATTTCTTTTGTCTTGGGACGCTGATATAAGAAAATATTGCTATGGTTTATGTCAGAGAATGTTTTGCCCATGTTCTCTTCTAGAAGTTTAATGGTGTCATGTCTTATATTTAAGTCTTTAAACCACTTTGAGCTTATTTTTGTGTATGGTGTGAGGGAGTGTTCTAACTTCATTGATTTACATGTGGCTGTCCACTTTTCCCAAGTGCTGAAGAGACTTTTCTCCATTGTATATTTTTGCCTCCTTTGTAATAGACTGATTGACCTTAGGTGTGTGGGTTTATTTTGGGGCTTTCTATTCTGTTCCATTGAGCTGTACATCTGTTTTTGTGCCAATAACAAGCTGTTTTGATTATGCAACTTTGTAGTATTAAGTGTGGAAGAGTTATGCCTCCAGCTTTGTTCTTTTTCCCCCAGGATTGCTTTGGCAATTCTGGGTCTTTTGTGGTTCCATATAAATTTTAGGATTATTTGTTCTAGTTCTGTGAAAAAATGTCATAGGTATTTTGATAGAGATCATGTTAAATCTGTAGATTTCTTTGGGAAGTCTTGCCATTTTAACAACGTTGATTTTCTAATCCATAAGCATGGGATATCTTTCCAATCACCTTCAATTTCCTTATCATGTTTTTATAGTTTTCAGCATATAGATCTTTCACCTCCTTGATTAACTTTCTTCCTAGGTATTTTATTTTATTGATGCTTTTTTTTTTGGCTGCATTGGGTCTTCCATTGCTGTGCACAGGATTTCTCTAGTTGCAGTGAGCAGGGACTACTCTTTGTTGCGGTGCGAGGGCTTCTTATTGCAGTGGCTTCTCTTGTTGCAGAGCATAGGCTCTAGGCGCGCAGGCTTCAGTAGTTGTGGCACACAGGTTTCAGTAGTTATGGCTTGCGGGCTCTAGAGGGCAGGCTCTGCAGTTGTGGCTCACGGGCTTAGTTGCTCCGCGGCATGTGGGATCGTCCCAGACCAGGGCTCGAACCTGTGTCCCCTGCATTAGCAGGCAGACTGTTAACCACTGCACTACCAGGGAAGCCCTTTGATGCAATTTTAAGTGGGGTTGGTTTTTTTGCTTTCTCCTTCTGATATTTCATTGTTAGTGTAAAGAAATGCCACAGATTTCTGTATATTATTATTGTAGCCTGCTACCTTGGTCAATTAATTTATTAGTTGTAATAGTTTTTGTGGGGAGAATTTAGGGTTCTCTCTATAGAATATCATGTCATCTGCAAAGAGTGACAGTTTTACCTCTTCCCTTCGAATTTGGATACCTTTTATTTCTTTTTCTTGTCTGATTGCTGTGGCTAGGACTTCCAATACTATGTTGAATAGAATTCATAAGAGTGGGCATCCTTGTCTTGTTCCTGATTTTAAAGTAAAGGCTTTCAGCTTTTTGCTGTTGAGTATTATGTTGCCTGTGGGTTTGTCATAAATGGCTTTTAATGTGTTGAGATATGTTCCCTTATACCCACTTTGGTAAGAGTTTTTGTTTGTTTTTTGTAAAGACCCAAACTACCTCATGGCTTTCGGAGGAAGGGTTTTTATTATTTATTTATTTATTTGGCTGCGTTGAGTCTTCATTGTTGCGTGCAGGCTTTCTCTAATTGCAGCGAGTGGGGGCTAATATTTGTTGTGGTGCATGGGCTTCTCATTGCAGTGCCTTCTCTTGTTGTGGAGCACAAGCTCTAGGCACACAGGCTTCAGTAGTTGTGGCATGTGGGCTCAGTAGTCGTGGTGCATGGGCTTAGTTGCTCTGTGGCATCTTCCTGGACCAGGGATCGAACCTGGTGTCCCCTGCATTGGCAGGTGAATTCTTAACAACTGCGCCACCAGGGAAGTCCCTTGGTAAATGTTTTTATCATGAATGGATGTTGAATTTTGTCATGTTTTTTGTATATTGAGATGATCTAGTGGTTTCTGTCTTTCCTTTTGTTAATGTGGTGTATCATACTGATTGATTTGTGTTATGTTGAACCATCCTTGAGACCCTGGAATGAATCCAACTTGATCATGGTGTATGATCCTTTTTGTGTATCATTGGATTCAGTTGGCTAACATTTTTTTGAAAACTTTTGCATCTATATTCATCAGAGATATTGGCTTGTAATTTCCTTTTTTGTAGTGTCTTTGTATGGTTTTGTTATCAGGGTGGTTGTGGCTTCATAGAATGAATTTGCGAGTGTTCCCTCCTCTTCAGTCTTTTGGAATAGTTTGAGAAGGTCAGGTATAAATTCTTTTTATGCTTGGTAGAATTCCCCAGTGAAGCCATCCAGTCCTGGACTTTGTTTTCAGGGAATTTTTGTTTTTTTACAGATTCTATTTCACTTCTAGTGTTTCTTCTTGACTCAATTTTGGCAGGCTGTATGTTTCTAGAAATTTGTCCATTTTTTTCTAGGTTGCCCAATTTGTTGGCATATAACTGTTCATAGTACTCTCTTATGATTTTTTGTATTTCTGTGGTATTGGTTGTTATTTCTTCTCTTTCATTTCTTATTTTGTTTATTTGGGTCCTCTCTCTTCTTCTCTTTACTTCTTTTAGAATTCAATATCAAGAAACAGTCTTTTTAGACCAACTGACAATGTGTTCATTTGTCAGATATAAGAATTATATACCCAGTGTTTCCTTGCCTTGAATACAAGAAAGTTCAAACTAAAATTTATGCCTGATTATGGGAATTATGTTAACTAAAATTTTAAAATTATGACTCTTCTATTTCTCCTTCCATTTTTAACTTTTATATCTTAATCAGTTCTACTATATAACTTTTACTGAAAGCTACTTTAAATTCTTTCTGAAAGTAAGAAAGTTATACATTTCTTAAATTTGTTGGAACTTTGTTAGTACTTCAAAGAAAAGGGCCCCATACTATTCACTTTTGTGTCCCTGGGCACTTTAAAATTTATCCTTAAATTTTGCTTGCAGCATAGTACACAATAGAGATTGAACTATGAATGGCGCGTATTATCATTTGAAGAATTGCTACACAATGGGAATGGAATTCATTAATTCCATATTTACTGAGCACCTACCATGTGCCAGACACCATTTTGAAGCCAATGATATGGTGATGAACAAGATGAGGGTCTTGAGACTCATATTTTAGTAGGAGAGGACAAATAATACACACATAAGCAAATAAGCTACTTTCAGAGAGTAATAAAGGTCTTGAAGAAATCACCTGAGAACCTGGTGGAAGTTAGAAAGGATACCTCAAGATAATGTGTATTTTCATACTACCATACATGAAAAGATCTGAATTGTCAATTTGAAAGGGATACTGCCTGTATCACCAGTTCAATCTTTGGGGGCACTTTTTTTAAAATAATGCTAAGGAGTCTCATTTAAGGATTTAGAAGTAGAAGATGTTGAACATTGTATCATTAGAGCATCAAAATAACACAAGCAATTATGTTATTTAAGCTCATTATACGAACAACAGAACAGTCTGTTGACTTTCACTAAGGTAATCTTCTATTTTTATCTCTTAAGTTTCCTCTGCATTTTCCTAGGTTCTCTTCACTGTAACCTTTCTTCCAAAAGATGAGTGGAGCATAAGCTGAAAGATAAACATGTAACATCGGCTAGGATAAGTACTTAAGTTTTAGTTTCCCTGATGTGAATTAGATAGGTATAATATCATTGAGGTCATTGTTTTCTCTTCTTCATGCAATTGCAGCATCCTCTGGTGGGCATTATTTTATTTAATAGCTTTTAAGAAAAGCTTTTACAGTTTTTGAGAAACAGCTTTTACGACATTTAGCACAGAAATAAAATATTATAGTGCTTCATTATTTTCACTAAGTTACCAACTTCACAAAGTATTATGTTAGTGCTTAGCATCAAATTTAAACAAGCATCTGAGAGATATGCAATTACATAAGTACAAATAATAATGACACTACTACAAATAAATGGTAATACATTATTCTGGAAAATCTTCAGTTGAATTTTGAGGGGAAAACAAAAATTTATCATGAGATTTAAATTCTCTAATTGTGCCCTATCCTTTTACATATTTTGACTTCTATCCCATGGTACATTTATTAGCTACTCAGAAAAACTAAAAAGCACAACTGAAAAAGGTAAAATAAGTTATTTAATATAATTTTTTTATCCAATGGGACAAAAATTTATTTGTTTCTAATGAGTAATACAAAATCAATGAAATAAAACAGCATAATTTATAAAACAAATAGCAAAGATTCTTAGTTTTTATAGAATGATTTACAACTCAATCTCATAAATAGGTACTGATAATCTATAATAGAACATATAAGAAAAGTTGGAGATTAGTGCTTTTTCATTTCTGTAATCTATTTCTTTCTAGTTATAGATGTTGCTGCTTTCCAAGGAGAACCTGTAATAAGGAAAAGGGTCTCAAGAAAACAAAGACAAAGTCGTGATAGTGGGATTAGTTGGAAACCCATCCCAGAGCCTGAGATTCCAATATCAGAGATAGGGATAGAATGCCAGGAGAGTAAATTATGTGTGGCTAACACATCATAAATGCTTATTATAACAAATAACTGAAGAGAAGGTGGGACTTAAGTCAGAACTTAATGGATGCATAAGCTAAGAGTAAGTATAAAAGAAAGAGGGACTCAAATGCTTATGAATCAAGAGGGGTACTCTAGAGTTGCCAAATTCTAACCAGAGGTGCAATTACAGCTGCTGTCTGGGCACAGAGAACAAAACCACGAGTATAAGTAGTTAGCCAGCCTAGAAGAGTCACTAGGGCATTTTTATTTCTTTAATTGAAGTATAGTTGACATAGAATATCATGTTAGTCTCAGGTATACAACAGAGTGAGTCAACATTTATACAGTATGAATTTATCACCACAATAACTCTAGTATCCATCTGTCACCATACAAAGTTATTGCAATATTATTGACTATATTCCCTATGCTGTACATTACATCTCTGTGACTTATTTTATAACTAGAAGTTTGTACCTTTTTTTTTGCGGTACGCGGGCCTCTCACTGTTGTGGCCTCTCCCGTTGTGAAGCACAGACTCTGGACGCGCAGGCTCAGCGGCCACGGCTCACGGGCCCAGCCGCTCCGCAGCATGTGGGATCTTCCCGGACCAGGGCACGAACCCGTGTCCCCTGCATTGGCAGGCAGACTCTCAACCACTGCACCACCAGGGAAGCCCAGAAGTTTGTACTTCTTAATCCCCTTCACCTATTTCACCCAACCACCTCCCCCCAATCCCCTCTGGGGACCACCAATTTGTTCTGTGTATTTATGTCTGTTTCTGTCTTGTTTTGTGTGTTCATTTCTTTTCTTTTTCAGATTCCACATATAAGTGAAATCATATGGTATTTGTCTTTCTATCTGACTTATATATATCACTTAGCATAATACCCTCTAGATCCATCCATGTTGTTGCAAATGACAAGATTTCACTCTTTTTTATCGTTGAGTAATATTCCACTTTATATATATACATTCCACTTTATATATATATACATATATATAATATATATTATATATAATATATATAATGTATTATATATATCTATCTATCTATATACACACACACACACACACACACACACACTACATCTTATCCATTCATTTATTAATGGGCTCTTAGTTTGCTTCCATATCTTGGCTATTATAAATAATGCTGCAATGAATATAGGGGTACATATAATTTTTGAACTGGGTTTTCATTTTCTTAACCAGGGCATTCTTATGTTACTTTTAAGATCTCTAGAATGGCTGCTAGTGTTTGGCATTTTCAAGTTTATAAATCTCTGCTATCCTAAGCTGACACTTTATCTAAGCTTGGTGCTCTGATTGCCACCTAAAATGTGACTGTTTACTTTCCTGAAGTTTCTATTCTGAACTGTTACTGAACTGACTGAACTCCACTTTCATAACTCCATGAAATTTTATCACTGAAAGTACTACTACTCTTTTCCCCCATTCCTTTCTAATCCTGATAAGAAACTCTGAAATAAAATAAGCATATATGTTAAGCTCATTACATTATGAAATGATCAAATATATGTCTATAAATTAATTTAACCTCCTCAAAACTGCAAAAGAATAAAAAGGAAAAAGTAAAGTAGACTAATCTTTTCTACAACAGAAACTTCCAAGCCTTAGAGAATCAGGTCAATACAATCAGCAAATCTTATTGCAAGCAACCTTATAGATATAACTGTTTATATTAAATATGTTTTATATAATTCCATTCATGAAAGTACGTATGTGAAAGATTTCCTTATAGTCACTGTTGTAATATAGTTTTTATAAAGACTATTTTAACTCAGTTTTGCAGCCCTGGCTAGAGGCTGGTCAGTTCCCTTTCTTGAGGAGCCAATGAAATTCATACCCCCAACAACCTCCGTTACAGAGCTCTCACACTTCAAATCACTGTACACTCACCCTAACTGCTCCAGGGCCAGGTAACAGAGAACCAAGAACAGCCCCTATGTTCCAAAGCCTATGAAATTATTCAAACCAGCCCACCTTAAGCCTCTTTACCCTGTCTCACCCTATTCCTTCTCACAGAAATCAAAACAGAGGCACTTGCCTACTGTCCCCGACTCTCCCTCTGCCTTGTGATCTACCCTGGTACTTCCCCTGAGTGGGTCTGTGTGGCATACTACTTCTTTCTAGGGAGCTGTGAGTATAATAAACTGTAAAAGTCTTTCTGGTTTCTCTCTTTTGATCTGAATCTGGCCTCACATACCTCATTCGAGGTAATATGGATAAAACAAGTGTCAATAGGGAATTCCCTGGCGGTCCAGTGGTTAGGACTTAGCGCTTTCACTGCTGGGCCTGGGTTCAACCCCTGCTCAGGGAACTAAGATTCCACAAGCCGGCTGCACAGCGTGGCCAAACAAACAAAAAACAAGTGTCAGTAATAGTTGTCAATAGGGTCTATAGCTCTATCATAGACAACTATGTCCTGTTAGTTGGGAGCTGCTACAAATCAGCGAAAGTGACTATATGTTACCCCAGTAACTACCGTTTTATTTTAGCACAGTTCCAGTGATGCATGTATTAACCTAATAATGCTGAACCTGAAACTTTACCATTTGATCTTTTATTATCAAAAATTCTATTCTTAAGTTTGATTTTTAAAATAACAATATTAATAAACAAAGAAAAATCTTTCAAACAATTTAAACTATCTTTTGAAGAAATTGTTACAAAGAAATAACCATGTTGGATAAGCAAGGCAACAAGGTAGAAGGACTAACTGAAATCTAACATAAAAGTAAGCACAAATGAAGAAAAATTTCCTACCATCCCTTGCACTGGAACAAAATCTTCTGGTATTGAGAGATGACTGTATGGACATTATGCAGAAATTGACCTATATGCAAGAAAACTTGAAACATTGCATACATCACGCCAGGAAATGTTAAATTAAACAATTTAATAAATTGAACCGCCAGCATAGTTATAATACTTGATCTTTTTTTTTTTTCCAGTTTTCCTGTGATCCCCATCAGGAGATGTAATAGCTAATGAGCTGGGCTGCCAGAGCTGAAGTTACTTTTTAAATATGCTATTTTCACAAGTATACTATTACGTGTACTAGAAGTAAATCTAGGTGTAGAATAACAAAAACAGTCTGGGAAATACTAAGTAGGGTTGGTCACATACTCACTTAATGTATTTCATTTTGCTTTGTTGATGTTCTTCATCTCATCCCCAAAAAAGATCTCTAAAATAATTACAACTTGAAAGGGAAGAGACTTTAGCCATTATCTTTTTAGTGTTCCTATTAATAATATTCCAGTGCCATTCTACCTTATCTAGATGTAAAGTAAATCAAAGATTGACAGCAAGTTGTGGTTTACTTCCTACTCAGAGCTGTAAGTGTCTACAACCAGACTAAGTTTTCATCATAAAATAGTTTTATGTCCATCAACAGAGGAATGGATAAAGAAGATGTGGTACATATATACAATGGAATATTAGCCATAAAAAGGGAGCAAAATAGTGCCATTTGCAGAGACGTGGATAGACCTAGAGACTGTCATACAGAGTGAAGTAAGTCAGAAAGAGAAAAACAAATATCATATAATGTTGCTTATATGTGGAATCTAGAAAAATGGTACAGATGAACTTATTTGCAAAGCAGAATAGAGACACAGATGTAGAGAACAAACTTATGGACACCAAGCGGGGCAGGGTGGTGGAATGAATTGGGATACTGGGATTTACATATATACACTACTATGTATAAAATAGATAACTAATGAGAGCCTACTGTATAGCACATGGAACTCTATTCAGTGCTCTGTGGTGACTTAAATGGGAAGGAAATCTAAAAAAAGGAGGATATATGTATATATATAACTGATTCACTTTGCTGTACAGCAGAAACTAAACAAAATTGTAAAGGAACTATACTCCAATAAAAACTAATTTTTAAAATAAATAGTTTTAGAGAAAACAAGAAAAAGCTTCTGCTTGCTGCACATACTTCTTTTTTTCCCCTCCCTTCACCAGTTTTTTAGGCATAGATAATTTTTTTCATTGACTTTGATCTATACTCCAAAGCCCCCAGCCTCACTCATTACATTCTGACTGTTAGTTTTTGTCACCTTATTAATCTCTTTCATTTTTGAAGTTTTCCAGATATAGAAATTAAATGCTGTTTCTTAAACATTATAAACTAAAGCCGATATTAAAAAAAATAGATGTCTACCTTGTCTGAGAAAAGATAGAAATTATAGATAGCAAAAATTCTTAGTAACACTAAATTTTTAAAATTGTGTTAATTTGAAGGACTTAAAATTCAGTCAAAATGTTAAATCTCCCAGTTTTCTAGTTTTTTATACTTTAGTTATAAATTCCACTAAAATTCTTAGTTGTCCTGCCCAGATCTGGGTGGGTTAAAAATAACGACCAATAATGTCCACAGATCATCAACTAAAAACTGCTAAAGATAATTAAATGGTTTAAGAAATTTCCTACTTCTTGTACTACATCACAAAACTGCTATTTCATAAATTTAATCATGACTCTCACAGCTTACACTATGTATAATTGTGAATGACTTTCATCTTATTAAATATACTTTTACTCCTCTTCTTCTAACTGATTAGAAGATTAGATTACATTCTGATTACATTCCTACCTTGAAGTTAAAATAAAGGACTTTATTGGCTGGGGGGTGATGCCAACAAAATGGTGAAATAAGAGTTTTCTACCATCTTCCCCTCAAAGAACACCAATTTTGACAACCACCCATGGATGAGAATGCCTTTGTGGAAGTCTGGAAGTCCAGTTGAGAAGTTCTAGCACGTCACTGGAGGGAAAAAAAAATCTGAGATTGGATGCATTGAAGAAGGTAAAAGGAACAGTTTTACTTTACCCCCAAGGCGGCACAGTTCAGCGCCGAGAGAGATCTTCTTGGTCCATGATTTCTCCCATGGGAAAAAGTGAGAGCATGTGAGTAAGCACCCAGATTTCCCTAATTGTTCAGGATGCTGCCAAAGAGGCCCATTTCTCCCTTGAATACTGTCATGAACTGTACAATAGAGGGTCAGAGAGGGGCTGAAAGAATGGCACCCAGGGCTCAGAATACAACATAACAAAGGGACACAGATCCTACTAACCACTTCATGAACTCCATCAGGAAGCCCGCACACAATCCACTGGTGATGCCATTTCTGAGGATACAACAGCTGGCCCACGGACAGCCCAAACACTCTGCAGGCCTCATCCACACCCTGACACCCCAAAGCCGGTTCCCTGTGCATGCCCTCAGAAGTGAGAGCAGGTCTTTGCAGATGGCTAGTGAGCACATGCAGAATGCTGGCCTGACTCTGGAGGATTGAAAGAAAGCACACAAACAAGCATTCAACATTGCCCTAAGGAAAGAAAATGGAAAGTTGTCAGTACCCGACCTGACTTTCAGGATAAAGAAAAGACACATAGACTTAAGAATTCCCCACTAGAAGGGAAAAAGAAGTGTGGAACATAGAGAAGGACTGAGAAAGCCTCAGAATCCCTAATAGGTCAGACAGAAGGTATTTATCTCTTGAGGCAGTCAGTTAAGACTAGAAGAGGCAGTTGTTTCTTCAAATGTTAAGACAGCAACACAAAACTTCCAGGAACAAGAAAAAATGAAGAAAACGTGACACCATCAAAAGAATGCAATAATTTCTAGTAAGCAACCCAAAGAAATGGAGCTATGCAATTTGCATGAGAAAGGATCCAAAATTCTAACACCCACTTACACCAATGGACAGATCATACAGACAGAAAATAAATAAGGAAATACAAACTTTAAATGACACAATAGATATTTTTGTTGATATTTATAGGACATTCCATCCGAAAGTGGCAGAATATACTTTCTTCTCAAGTGCACGTGGAATATTCTCCAGGATACATCACATCTTGGGTCACAAATCAAGCCTTGGAAAATTAAAATTGTATCAAGCATCTTTTCTGACCACAATGCTATGAGATTAAAAATCAAACGCAGGAAACAAACTGTAAAAACACAAACACATGGAGGCTAAACAGTGCACTACTAAATAACTAAGAGATCACTAAAAAAATCAAAGAGGAACTCAAAAAATACACAGAAACAAATGACAACGAAAACATGATGACCCAAAACCTATGGGATGCAACAAAAGCAGTTGCAAGAGGTAAGTTTATAGCAATTCAATCTCACCTCAGGAAACAAGAAAAATCTCAAATAAACAATCTAAACTTACACCTAAAGCAACAAGAGAAAGAACTAAGAAAACCCAAAGTCAGTAGAAGGAAAGAATTCATAAAGATCAGATAAGAAATAAATGAAATAGAAATGAAGAAAATAATAGCGAAGATCAATAAAATTAAAAGTTATTTCTTCAAGAAAATAAAATTGAAAAAAGTTTAGCCAGGCTCACCAAGAAAAAAAGGGAGGGACACACATCAATAATATTAGAAAAGAAAAAGGAGAAATCACAACTGACACCACAGAAATACAAAGGATTATAAGAGACTACTACAAACAACTATATGCCAATAAAATGGACAACCTGGAAAAAATGGACAAGTTCTTGGAATGATACAATTTTCCAAAACTGAACCAGGAAGAATTAGAAAACATAAACAGAGCAATCACAAGTAATGAAATTGAAACTGTAATTTAAAATCTTCCAACAAACAAATGTCCAGGACCAGATGGCTTCACAGGTGAATTCTATCAAACATTTACAGAAGAGCTAACACCCATCCTTCTCAGGCTCTTCCAAAAAACTGCAGAGGGAGGAACACTCCCAAATTCATTCTATGAGGCCACCATCACCCTGATACCAAAACCAAAGATATTAAAAAAAAAAGAGAGAATTATAGATCAATATCACTGATGAACATAGATGCAAAAATCCTCAACAAATTACTAGCAAACAGAATCCAACAACACATTCAAAGGATCATACACCATGCTCAAGTGGGATTTATCCCAGGGGTGCAAGGATTCTTCAATATATGCAAATCAATCAATGTGATACACCACTTAACAAATTAAAGAATAAAAACCATATCATAATCTCAATAGATGCAGAAAAAGCTTTTGAAAAAATTCAACACCCATTTATGATAAAAACTCTCCAGAAAATGGGCCTAGAGGGAACCTACATCAACCTAATAAAGGCTGTATATGACAAACTCACAGCAAACATCATTCTCAGTGGTGAAAAACTGAAAGAATTTCCTCTAAGATCAGGAACAAGACAAGGATGTCCACTCTCACCACTCTTACGCAACATAGTTTTGGAAGTTTTAGCCACGGCAATCAGAGAAGAAAAGAAATAAAAGGACTACAAATTGGAAAAGAAGAAGCAAAACTGTCACTGTTTGCAGATGACAATGATAATATACATAGAAAATCCTAAAGATGCCACCAGAAAAATGCTAGAACTAATCAATGAATTTGGTAAGGTTGCAAGATACAAAATTAATGCACAGAAATTTCTTGCATTCCTATACACTAACAATGAAAGATCACAAGAAGAATTTAAGGAAGCAATCCTATTTACCACTGCAACAAAAAGAATAAAATACCTAGGAATAAACCTACTTAAGGAGTCAAAAGACCTGTATGCAGAAAATTGTAAAACACTGATGAAAGAAATCAAAGAGGACACAATCAGATGGAGAAATATACCATGTTCTTCGATTGGAAGAATCAATATTGTGAAAATGACTACCCAAAGCAAGCTACAGATTCAGTGCAATCACTATCAAATAATCAATGGTGATCTTCACAGAATTAAGACAAAAAATATTACAATTTGTATGGAAACACAAAAGACCCTGAAGAGCAAAAGCAATTTTGAGAAAGAAAAACGGAGCTGGAGGAATCACACTCCCTGACTTCAGACTGTACTACAAAGCTTTAGTAATCAAGACAGTATAGTACTGGCACAAAAACAGAAATATAGATCAGTAGTACAGGATAGAAACCACAGAGATAAACCCACACACCTATGGTCACCTAATCTATGAAAAAGGAGACAAGAATATACAATGGTGAAATGACAGCCTCTTCAATAAGTGGTGCTGGGAAAACAAGATGGCTACATGTAAAAAAATGAAATTAGAACACTACCTAACACCATACAAAAAATAAACTCAAAATGGATTAAAGACCTAAATGTAAGACCAACCAGACACTATAAAATTCTTAGAGGAAAACACAGGGAGAACACTCTTTGACATAAATTGCAACAATATTTTTTTGGATCTGTCTCCTAGAGTAATGGAAATAAAAACAAAAATACAAATGGGACCTCATTAAACTTAAAAGCTTTTGCACAGCAAAGAAAACTGTAAACAAAATGAAAAGTCTCAACATCATTAATCATTAGAGAAATGCAAATCAAAACTACAATGAGATATCACCTCACACCAGTCAGAATGGCCATCATCAAAAAATCTAGAAACAATAAATGCTGGAGAGGGTGTGGAGAAAAGAGAACCCTCTTGCACTGTTGGTGGGAATGTAAACTGATACAGCCACTATGGAGAACAGTATGGAGCTTTCTTAAAAAACTAAAAATAGAACTACCACATGACCCAGCAATCCCACTACTGGGCATATATCCTGAGAAAACCATAATTCAAAAAGTTACACGTACCCCAATGTTCATTGCAGCACTATTTACAATAGCAGGACATGGAAGCAGCCTAAATGTCCATTGACAGATGAATGGATAAAGAAGATGTGGCACATATATACAATGGAATATTACTCAGCCATAAAAAGGAATGAAATTGAGTTATTTGTAGTGAGGTGGATGGACTGTCATACAGTGTGAAGTAAGTCAGAAAAAGAAAAACAAATACTGTATGCTAATGCATATATATGGAATGTAAAAAAAAAAAAGAAAAAAACGGTACTGATGAACCTAGTGGCAGGGCAGGAATAAAGATGCAGATATAAAGAACAGACTTGAGGACACGCAGTCTGTGTGTGGGGGAGGGGGAAGCTGGAACCAAGTGAGAGATTAGCATTGACATATATACACTAACAAATGTAAAATAGATAGCTAGTAGGAAGATGCTGCATAGCACAGGGGGATCAGCTCAATGCTTTGTGACGACCTAGAAGGGTGGGATAAGAAGGATGGGAGGGAGGCTCAAAGGGAGGGGATATGGGGATATATATATACATACAGCTGATTCAGTTTGTTGTACAGCATAAACTAACACAATATTGTAAAGCAATTATACTCTAAAAAAGATGTAATAAAAAAGATGTGGTACATATATACAGTGGAATATTACTCAGCCATAACAAAGAACAAAATTGGGTCATTTGTAGAGATGTGTATGGATCTAGAGTCTGTCATACAGAGTCAAGTAAGCCAGAAGGAGAAAAACAAATATTGTATTATAACACATATATGTGGAATCTAGAGAAATGGTACAGATGAACCTATTTGCAGGACAGAAATCCAGATGCAGACGTAGAGAACGGACATGTCGACACCAGGGGGGAAGGGGAGGGTGGGATGAACTGGAAGATTAGGGTGGAAATATATACACTACCATGCATAAAATAGACAGCTAGTGGGAACATGCTACAAAGCACAGGAAGCTCAGCTCCATGCTCTGTGACAACCTAGACAGGTGGGATGCAGGTCATGGGAGGGAGATCCAAGAGGCGGGGATATTGGTATACATATAGCTGATTTACTTCATTGTACAGCAGAAACTAACAGAATATTGTAAAGCAATTATACTTCAGTAATAATAATAATAAAACTAGAAGAGGCGATTGTTTCTTAAAATGCAAAAACAGCAACACAAAACTTCAAGGAACATGAAAGAATAAAGAAAACATGACACCATCAAAAGAACACAATAATTTCTAGTAACCACCCCAAAGAAATGGAGCTATGTGATTTGCATTATAAAGAATTCAAAATGTTGTTTTAAGGAAGTTCAATGAGTTACAAAAAACACAGAAAGACAATTCAATGAAATCAGGAAAACAATACATAAACAAAATGGGAAGCTTAACAGAGAGATAGAAATCATAAAACAAATCCAAGAACTCTGGAGTTGAAGAACACAATGAGTGAAATGCAAAATGCACTAGAGAACATTAAGGGCATACTTGATCAAGCAGAAGAAAGAATATATGAAGTAGAATACAGGTCATTTGAAATTATCCAGTCAGAAAAGAACAAAGAAAAAAAATGAAAAGCAGTGAAGATGGCCTACATGAACTTGAGATACCATTAAGAGAAACAATCTATGAATTACTGGATTCTCAGAAAGAGAAGATAGGGAGAAAGGGGTAGGAAGCTTATTTGAAGAAATAATGGATGAGAGCTTCCCATATCTGGGGAGAGACTCAGATATCCAAGTTCATGAAGCTTATAGGTCCCAAACTGAAATCAACTCAACTCAAAAATATTTTCTCCAAGTCACATTATAATTAAACTGTCTGCAATCAAAAATAGGTGAGAGGGGCTTCCCTGGTGGCACAGTGGTTGAGAGTCCGCCTGCCGATGCAGGGGACACGGGTTCGTGCCCCGGTCTGGGAAGATCCCACGTGCCGTGGAGCGGCTGGGCCCGTGAGCCAGGGCTGCTGAGCCTGCGCGTCCGGAGCCTGTGCTCCACAACGGGAGAGGCCACAACAGTGAGAAGCCCGCATACCAAAAAAAAAAAAAA
>NW_020172632.1:3662745-3720474 GCF_003031525.2 Neophocaena asiaeorientalis asiaeorientalis | reverse complement strand
CCCCAAAAAAAAAAAAAAAAAAAAAAAAAAAAATAGGTGAGAGAATTTTAGAAGCAGCAAGAGAAAAAATTTCTCACCTACAAGGGCCCATAAAGCTATCAGTGAATTTCCCAGCAGAAACTTTGCAAGCTAGGAGAGAGTGGGATGATATATTCAAAGTACTGAAAGAAAAAACTACCTACCAAGAATAATTTACTTGACAAAATTGTCTTTCAGAAATAAAGAACAAATAAAAACTTTCTCAGACAAACAAAAGCTGAGGGAATTTATCACCACTAGACCTGACTTACAAGTAATGCTGAAAGGAGTTCAAGCTGAAATGAAAGGACACTATAGAATAACATGAAAACATATGAATATATAAAAGACAATGGTAAATGTAAGTATATAGTCACAATCAGAATATTCCAATACTGTAATATAGTGGTGTGTAAATCATTCAACTCTAGCATAAAGGTTAAAACAAAAGTACTAAAAATAATTAATAATGCTTAATGAATACACAATATAAAAAGACATAAGTTGTGACAACAAGAACATAAAATGTGGGAGGGGGAGAAAAAGTGTAGAGCTGTTGTACACAACTGAAGTTAAGTTCATATCAACTTAAAATAAATTGTTATATCTTTAACATGTTTTATGTAAGTCACATGGTAACCTCAAAGGAAAAACCTACAGTAGTAGCAAGAGAAGAAGAAAGGAACAAGGGAACTAAAAAATAGCCAGAAAACAATAAGATGACATTTGTAAATCCATACCAATCAGTAATTACTTTAAAGTAAATGGATTAATTTCCCCATTCAAAAGGCAAAGCATGACTCAAAGGATTAAAAAAAAAAAGACCCAATTATATGCTACCTAAAAGAAACACTTCAGGACTTCCCTGGCAGTCCAGTGGTTGGGACTCCGCACTTCCAGTGCAGGGGGCACAGGTTTGATCCCTGGTCAGGGAACTAGGATCCTGCATGCCACATGGTGCAGCCAAAAAAAATAATAATAAGGAAAAAGAAACACTTCAGCTTCAATGACATTCATCAAAGTGAAGGGATAGAAAAATATATTGCAAGCAAATGGAAACCAAAAGAGATAACCCTTGCTCTCTTTTGCAAGCTACACTTACATTAGACAAAATAGACTTTAAGTCAAAAACTGTAACAAGAGACAAAATAAGTCATTATATAATGATAAAATGATCAGTTCATCAAGAGGATATAACAATTGTATACATGCATGCACTCAACATGGCAGCACCTAAATATATTAAGCAAATACTAAGGGAGAAATAGACAACAATACAATAATAGTTAAGGGACATCGAAACCCCATTTCCAACAATGGATAGATCATCCAAACTAAAAAACAATTTCAAAAACATGGAACATGAACTGTACATTAGACCAAATAAACCTGACAGACATAGAAATAACATTTCATCCAACTACAGCAAAAGACATATTTTTCCAAATAGCACATGGAACATTCTCCAGGATAAAAAATATATTAGGTCACAAACAGATCTTAATGAATTTAATATTAAAATCATACCAAGTATCTTATCCAACTATAAGAGCATGAAACTAGAAATCAGTAAGAGGAAGAAAACTGGAAAATTCACAAATACATGGAAATTAAACAGCACAAACCTGAACAACAAATGAGTCAAAGAAGAAATAAAAAGGGGAAATAAAAAATATCTTGAAACAAATGAAACGGAAACATAAAATATCAAAACGTATGGAATGCAGCAAAAGCAACTCTAAGAAGCAAGTTGATAGTGATAAATGACTACATTAAGAAAAAAAAGAAAGACCTCAAATAAACAGCCTAAGTTTATAATGAATTGAACTAGAAAAAGAAGGAAAAAATAGAGCTAAAGTTAGCAGAAGGGAGGAGATAACAAAGATCAGAGCAGAAATAAATGAAATAAAGATGAGAAACACAATAGAAAAGACCCAAAAAACTAAGAACTGGATTATTTTAGGATAAATAAAATTAACAAACTTTTAGGTAGACTAAGAAAAAAAAGAGAGAGAGTACTCAAATAAAATCAGAAATGAGACACAGAAATACTAAGGATCATAAGAGACTATTATGAACAATTATACACCAAGAAATTAGATAGACAAGAAGAACTGGATAAGTTCCTAGACACATACAACCTACCAAGACTGAAACATAAAGAAACAGAAAATCTGAACAGACCAAGAATGAGTAAGTAGTTGAATCAGTAATCAAAACTCATCCAACAAAGAAAAGCCCAAGGACCAGATACTTTCCCTAGTGAGTTCCAACAAAGATTTACTGAAGAATTAATGCCAGTCCTTCTCAAACTCAAAAAAACACCCAAAAGGGAAGGAAACACTCCCAAACTCTCTTTATGAGATCAGCATTATTACCCTGATACCAAATCCAGATAAGGACCCTACAAGAAAAGAAAATTACAGGCCAATATATCAGATGAATGATTTTAAAATTCTCAATGAAATACCAGCAAACTGAATTCAGCATGTTAAAAGGATCATAAACCATAATCAAGTGAGATTTACCCCTGGGATGCAAGGATGGCTCAAAATACGCAAGTCAATAAATGTGATACACCACATTAATAGAATGAAAGATAAAAATCATATGCTGGGTGAAGGAGGTGAAAAGGTTAAAAAAAGCAGAATTTCTCTCCTGCCATTTACAACAGCATGGATGGACCTAGAGGGTATTATGCTTAATGAAACAGAGAATGACAAATATTCTATTCTCTAACTTATATACAGAATCTAAAAAATAAATGAATGAACATAACAAAACAGAAACAGACTTACAGATATAGAGAACAAACTAGTGGTTACCAGCAGAGAGAAAAAAAGAGGGAAGGGGCAAGGTAGGAGTAGGAGATTAAGAGAAACAGACTACTATGTATAAAATAGATAAACAACAAGGATATATTATACAGCACAGGGAATTACAGCCATTATTTTGTAGTAACATTAAATGGAGTATAATGTATAAAAATATTAAAGCACTAAGCTATACACCTGAAACTAATATAATATTGTAAATCAACTATATTTCAATGAAGAAAAGAATACTGTCAAAAAAGTAGAATTTCTTATTAATTTTTCGATTGATTACATACTTTGGATACATTGGTTTAAATAAAACATATTACCTGTTTATTTAAGTAATAGAATTAATTTCACCTACAAAAAACATATGATCATCTCCATAGATGCAGAAAAAGCATTTGACAAACTCAGTGTCTTTTCATGATAATAACTCTCAACAGATTGGTTACAGAAGAAATGAACCTCAACATAATAAAGACTATATATGACTAGCCCACAGCTAACAACTTACTCAGGGGTGTAAGGTTGAAAGCTCTTCCTCTAAGACCAGAAACAAGACAAGGGTGCTCACTCTCATCACTCCTATTCAACATAGTACTGGAAGTTGTAGCAAGAGCAATTACAGAAGAAAAAGAAATAAAACACATCCAAATCTGAAAGGAAAAAGTAAAGTAGTCTCTGTGTGAAAATATTATCCTATTTGTTAGAAAGTGCTGAAGATTCCATGCAAAAAACCCCACCAAAAACTCCATTAGAAATAACACAAAAATTCAGTACAGTTTCAGGATACAAAACATTTTGAATTTGATACACCAACAACAAACTTCCTGAAAAAAGAAATAAAGATAATAACCCCATTTACAATAGCATCAAAAACAATAAAATATTTATGAATAAATTTAACCAAGGAGGTGAAAGATCTGTACACTGAAAAGTGCAAAACACTGATGAAAGAAACTGGATAAGACATAAATAACTGGAAAGATATTCTGTGTAAATTAGAAAAATTAATGTTAAACTGTTCATACTCCACAAAATTAATGTAATACCTATCAAGATTCCAGAGGAATTTTTTACAGAAATAGAAAAAAAATCCTAAAATTTGTGTGGAACCACAAGGACCCTGAATAATCTAAGTTATCCTGAAAAAGAGGACAAATCTGGAAGCATCACACATCCTGATGTCAAACTATACTACAAAACTATAGTAATAAAAACAGTATGGCAGGATCTGCCAACAGACCTGGCTCCCCCAGGCAGCTGACGCGAACCTGGTCTCCTCAGGACCCACTGGGGCTTTGGCTTCAGGAACACATTGGGCTGAGTCCATGCTGACAGCATAGGGGCTTTGGGACAACACAGGGTCAAGTCCATGCTAATGGGAGCCAAGTCTCAGGAGTTGCTGAGGCTTCAGCTTTGGGACGTTGTGGAGTCCAGTTCACGCTGACAGGAGCCCCATCTCCTCAGGACCTGCTGGGAGGTGGTGTGGCTGATGGAAAAGAATGTCATATAAATGAGGTCATACAGTGTGTAGCACTTCAGACTGGATTCTTTCACTTAGCAATGTAATCCACAGGACCTAAGACATGGTAGCTACTACTATACTCTTCCCATGGTGACTCGTAATATCATGTGGACGCCTACAAGGGAAATAAGTACCACAACTTTGGTTGACCTTGGTCTGGCAATGTGGATGAAAGGCTCTTGGTGCTCCAGCCAGGCGTCAAGGCTGTGCCTCTGAGGTGGGAGAGCAAACTTTAGGACACTGGTCCACAAGAGACCTCCCAGCTCCATGTAATATCAAACGGCAAAAATCTACCAGAGATCTCCATCTCAATGCCAAGACCCAGCTTCACTCAACGACCAGCAAGCTACAGTGCTGGACACCCTATGCCAAACAACTAGCAAGACAGGAACACAACCCCACCCATTAGCAGAGAGGCTGCCTAAAATCATAATAAGGCCACAGACCCCCAAAACACACCACCAGAAGTGGACCTGCCCAACAGAAAGATAAGATCCAGCCTCATCCACCAGAACACAGGCACTAGTCCCCTCCATCAGGAAGACTACATAACCCATGAACAAACCTTAGCCACTGGGGAAAGACACCAAAAACAACGGGAACTACGCACCTGCAGCCTGCAAAAAGGAGACCCCAAACACAGTAAGTTAAGCAAAATAAGAAGACAGAAAAACACAGCAGATGAAGAAGCAAGGTAAAAACCCACCAGACTTAACAAGTAAACAGGAAATAGGCAGTCTACCTGAAAAAGAATTCAGAATAATGATAGTAAAGATGATCCAAAATCTTGGAAATAGAATAGAGAAAATACAAAAACGTTTAACAAGGACCTAAACGACCTAAAGAGCAAACAAACAATGATGACCAACACAATAAACGAAATTAAAAATTCTCTAGAAAGGATCAATAGCATAATAACTGAGGCAGAAGAACGGATAAGTGACCTGGAAGATAAAATAGTGGAAATAACTACTGCAGAGCAAAATAAAGAAATTAGAATGAAAAGAACTGAGGACAGTCTCAGAGACCTCTGGGACAACATTAAACACACTAACATTCGAATTATAGGGGTCCCAGAAGAAGAAGAGAAAAAGAAAGGGACTGAGAAAATATTGGAAGGCATTATAGTTGAAAACTTCCCTAATATGGGAAAGGAAATAGTGAATCAAGTCCACGAAGCACAAAGAGTCCCATAAATCCAAGCAGAAATACGCCAAAACACATATTAAACAAACTATAAAAAATTAAATACAAAGAAAAAATATTGAAAGCAGCAAGGGAAAAGAAAACAAATAACACACAAGGGAATCCCCATAAGGTTAACACGTGATCTTTCAGCAGAAACTCTGCAACGCAGAAGGGAGTGGCAGGACATATTTAAAGTGTTGAAGGAGAAAAACCTACAACCAAGATTACTCTATGCAGCAAGGATCTCATTCAGATTTGATGGAGAAATTAAAACCTTGACAGACAAGCAAAAGCTAACAGAATTCAGCACCACCAAACCAGCTTTACAACAAATGCTAAAGGGACTTCTCTAGGCAAGAAACACAAGAGGAGGAAATCACCTACAATAACAAAACCAAAAGAATTAATAAAATGGGAATAGGAACATACATATTGATAATTACCTTAAATGTAAATGGATTAAATGGTCCAACCAAAAGACATAGTCTGGCTGAATGGATACAAAAACAAGACCTGTATATATGCCGTCTACAAGAGACCCACTTCAGACCTAGGGACACACACACACTGAAAGTAAGGGGATGGAAAAAGACATTCCATGCAAATGGAAATCAAGAGAAAGCTGGAGTAGCAATTCTCATATTAGATAAAATAGACTTTAAAAGACTATTACAAGAGACAAAGAAGGACACTACATAATGATCAAGGGATTGATCCAAGAAGAAGATATAACAATTGTAAATATTTATGCACCCAACATAGGAGAACCTCAATACATAAGGCAAATACTAACAGCCATAAAAGGGAAAATCGACAATAACACAACCATAGTAGGGGCCTGTAGCACCCCACTTTCACCAATGGACAGATCTTCCAAAATGAAAATAAATAAGGAAACACAAGCTTTAAATAATACATTAAACAAGATGGACTTAATTGGTATTTATAGGACATTCCATCCAAAAACAACAGAATACACATTCTTCTCAAGTGCTCATGGAACATTCTGCAGGATAGGTTATATCTTGGGTCACAAAACGAGCCTTGGTAAATTTAAGAAAATTGAAATTGTATCAAGTATCCTTTCTGACCACAATGCTATGAGACTAGATATCAATTACAGGAGAAAATCTGTAAAAACTACAAGCACATGGAGGCTAAACAATACAATACTTAATAACCATGAGATCACTGAAGAAATCAAAGAGGAAATAAAAAAATACCTAGGAAAAAATGACAATGAAAACACGATGACCCAAAACATATGGGACGCAGCAAAAGCACTTCTAAGAGGGATGTCTATAGCAATACAATCCTGCCTTAAGAAACAAGAAGCATCTCAAGTAAACAACCTAAACTTACACCTAAATCAATTAGAGAAAGAAGAACAAAAAACCCCCAAAGTTAGCAGAAGGAAAGAAATCATAAAGATCAGATCAGAAATAAATGAAAAAGAAATGAAGGAAACCATAGCAAAGGTCAATAAAACTAAAAGCTGGTTCTTTGAGAAGATAAAAAAAATTGATAAAGCATTACCAGACTCATCAAGAAAAAAAGGGGAAGACTCAAATCAACAGAATTAGAAATGAAAAAGGAAAAGTAACGACTGACACTGCAGAAATATAAAGGGTCATGAGAGATTACTACAAGAAAATCTATGCCAATAAAATGGAAAACCTGGAAGAAATGGACAAATTCTTAGAAATGCACCACCTTCCGAGACTGAACCAGCAAGAAATAGGAAATATGAACAGACCAATCACAAGCACTGAAATTGAAACTGTGAATAAAATCTTCCAACAAAGAAAAGCCCAGGACCAGATGGCTTCACAGGCAAATTCTATCAAACATTTAGAGAAGAGCTAACACCTATCCTTCTCAAATGTTTCCAAAAAAAGGAAGAGGGAGGAACACTCCCAAACTCATTCTATGAGGCCACCATAACCCTGATGCCAAAACCAGACAAAGATGTCACAAAGAAAGAAAATGAGAGGCCAATATCACTGATGAACATAGATGCAAAAATCCTCAACAAAATACTAGCAAACAGAATCCAACAGCACATTAAAAGTATCACGCACCATTATCAAGTGGGTTTTATCCCAGGAATGCAAGGATTCTTCAATATACGCAAATCAATCAATGTGATACAACATATTAACAAAGTGAAGGAGAAAAACCATATGATCATCTCAATCGATGCAGAGAAATCTTTCCATAAATTCAACATCCATTTATGATAAAAGCCCTGCAGAAAGCAGGCATAGAGGGAACTTTCCTCAACATCATAAAGGCCATATATGACAAACCCACAGCCAACATCATTCTCAATGGTGAAACATTGAAACCATTTCCACTAAGATCTGGAAGAAGACAAGGTTGCCCACTCTTTTTTTAGAAAAAAAAAATCTGAAGAGGGGTGGGATAGGGAGGGTGGGAGGGAGGGAGATGCAAGAGGGAGGAGATATGGGAACATAGGTATATGTATAACTGATTCACTTTGTTATAAAGCAGAAACCAACACACCATTGTTAAGTACTTATACTCCAATAAAGATGTAAAAATTAAAAAAGGAAAAGAAGAAATAGATGATCTCAAGAGACCAATCACTAGTAGTGAAATTGAATATGTAATTAAAAAAAAAAAAACTCCCAGCAAATAAAAGTCCAAAACCAGACAGCTTCACAGTGGCATTCTACCAAACATATAAAGAGAAGCTAATACCTATCCTTCTCAAGGTATTCCAAAACATTGAAGTAGAGGGAATGCTCCTCCCAAGTTCATTCTATGAGGCCACTATCACCCTGATGCCGAAGTCAGACAAAGACATTAGAAAAAAAAAAAGAAAAAATAAAATTATAAGCCAATATCTCTGATGAATATAGATGCAAAAATCCTCAACAAAATATTAACAAACTGAATTCAACAATATATAAAAAGGATCATACACCATGATGAAGTGGGATTTATTCCAGAGATGGAAGGATGGTTCTATATTTGCAAATCAATCGAGATACACCACACCAATGAAATAAAAAATAAAAATCACATGATCATCTCAATAGACACAGAGAAAGCATCTGACAAAATTCAACATCCATTCATGATAAAAATTCTCATTTAAGTTGGTACAAAGGAAATATATGTCAACGTAATAAAGGCCATTTATGACAAAGCCACAGCTAACATCATATTCAATGGTGAAAAGCTGAGTCTTTCCTTTAAAATCCAGAAGAAGACAAGGATGCCCACTCTCACCACTTCTATTTAACATAGTATTAGAAGTTCTAGCCACAGCAATAAGACAAGAGAAAGAAATAAAAGGCATTCAAGTTATAAGGGAAGAAGTAAAACTGTCACTATTTGCAGATGACAAGATACTATATATACAAAACCCTAAAGTCTCCACACAGAATCTATTTGAATAAACGAATTCAGTAAAGTGGCAGGAAACAAGATTAATATCATAAATCTTTTGCTTTTCTATGCACTAATAATGAACTATCAGAAAGAGAAAGCAAGAAAACAATCTTGTTTAAAATCTCAACAAAAGAATAAAATATCTAGGAATAAACTTAGCCAAAAATGTGAAAAACCTCTACTTTAAAAACTATAAAACACTGATGAAGGAAACTGAAGATGATATAAAGATATGTAAAGATATCCCGTGTTCATGGACTGGAAGAATTAATATTGTTAAAATGGCCATATTGCCCAAAGCAATCTGCAGGTTTAATGCAATCCCTATCAAAATACCCATGACATTTTTCACAGAACTAGGACAAATAATCCTAAAATTTATATTGAACGACAAAAGACTCAAATTACCAAAACAATCTTGAGAGAAAAGAACAAAGATGGAGGTATCATGCTCCCAGACTTCATACTTCAGGCACTGAAAAGCTACAGTCATCAAAATATCATGCTATTGTGCCAGCATGATACTGGCACAATAACTGACATATAGATGAATGGAACAGAATAGAGAGCCCAGAAATAAACACACACACCTATGGTCAATTAATCTATGACAAAGGAGGCAAGGATATACAATGGACAAAAGACAGAGTCTTCAATAAATGGTGCTGAGAAAATTGGACAGCTACATGTTAAAGAATGAGATTAGACGTTTTCTCATACCATATGCAAAAATAAACTCAAAATGGATTAAGACCTAAACATAAGACCTGAAACCATAAAACTCCTAGAAGAGAACACAGAACACTCTTTAATATAAATTGTAGCAGTATTTTTTAGGACCTGTCTCCTAAGGCAAAAGAAATAAAAGCAAAAATAAATAAATGGGACCTAATTAAACTCCAAAGCTTTTGCACAGCAAAGGAAACCATCAACGAATGAAACAACAACCTACAGAATGGAGAAAATATTTGCAAATGATATAACCGATAAGAGATTAATATCCAAAATATATAAACAGCTCACACAACTCAATATAAAAAAAAACCCAATTAAAACATGGGCAGAAGACCTGAATAGAGATTTTTCCAATGAAGACATACAAATGGCCAATAAGCACATGAAAAGTTGCTCAACATTGCTAATTGATAGTGAAATGCAAACCAAAACCACAGTGAGATATCATCTCACACCTATCCGAATGGCTATCATTAAAGACAACAAATAACAAATGCTGGTGAGGATTTTGAGAAAAGGCAACCCTTATACACTGTTGGTAGAATGTAAATTGGTGCAGCTACTATGGAAAACATTATGGAGGTTCCTCAAAAAAACTAAAACTAGAACTACCATATGATCCAGAAATTCCAACCCTGAGTATATATCCAAAGAAAACAAAAACAATAATTCAAAAAAATATATGCACCCTTATATTCAGTATTATTTACAATAACTGAGGTATGGATGCAACCTAAGTGTCCATCAACAGGGGAATGCAAAAAGAAGATGTGATATAGTCATACAATGGAATAATATTCAGCCATAAGAAAGAATGAAATCCATCCATTTGAAACAATGGGGATGGACCTAGAGGGTATTATGCTTAGTGAAATAAGTCAGATGAGACAAATACTTTATGTTATCAGTTATATATGGAATCCAAATAATAAAACAAATAAAAGTATATAACAAAACAGAAACAGACTCACAGATACAGAGACAAACTACAAGTTACCAGTAGGGAGAGGGAAGAGGGGAGGGGAAAGATAGGGGTATGAGATTAAGAGGTACAAACTATTATGTATAAAATAGATAAGCAACAAGGATATATTGCACAGCACAGGGAAATATAGCCCTTATTTTTTAATAACTTTAAATGGAGTATAATCTACAAAAATATTGAATTACTGTTGTACATCTGAAACTAATATAATATTGTAAATCAACTATACTTCAAATAAAAAAAAACAGTATAGTACTGGCATAAAAACAGACACATAGACCAATGGAATGGAATTGAGGGCCCAGAAATAAATCCATGCATATATGGTGAACAAATATTTGACAAGTGAGCGAAAAATACTCAAAGAGGAAAAGACAGTCTCTTCAATAAATAGTGTTAGAAAGCTGGATATTCACATGGAAAGGAAAGAAATTGGATCCCTATCTTATACTTCTTACAAAAATTAGCTTGAAATCGATTAAAAACTTAAATGTAAGACCTGAAGCCATAAAATTACTAGAAGAAAACAGGGGAAAACCTCCCTGAAATTGACCTTGATTATTATCAAAAGCAAAAATAAACAAGTGGGACCACATCATACTAAAAAACCTTCTGCATAGCAAGAGAAACAATGAACAAAATGAAAAGTCAACCTACAATGAGAGAAAATATTTTCTTACCACTTACATGATATGACATTAATATCCAAAATATATAAGGAACCCATAGAACTCAATAGCATAAAACAAATAATCTGATTTTTAAAGTGGGCAGAGGATATGAATAGACATTTTGCCAGAGAAGGTATACAAATGGCCAACAAGTACATGAAAAGATGCTCAAAATCACTAATCATAAGGGAAAGGAAAATTAAAACCACAATACACCTGCAGAATGCGTATTACCAAAAAGACAAGAAATAACAAGTGTTGGTGAGGATGTAGAGAAAAGCTGACCCTTGTGCATTCTTAGTGGGAATGTAAATTGGTACACCCAATGGAAAACAGTATAGAAGTTCCTTAAAAAATTAAAAAGAGATCTATCATATGATCCAGCAATCCCACTTCTTGGTATTTAACTGAAGGAAATGAAATCACTATCTTGAAGAAATATCTGCATCCCCCATGTTCATTGCAGCATTATTTACAATATCCACGAGGTGGAAACAACTGAAGCACTCATCAATGGAATAATGGATAAAGGAAATGTTGTATATATACACAATGGAGTATTACTCAGCTATAAAAAAAGGAAATCTTGACATTTGCGACAACATAGATAGATCTTGAGGGCATTATGCTATGGGAAGTAAATCAGTCAGAGAAAGAGAATACTGTATGATTTCACTTATATGTGGAATCTAGAAATGCCAGTCCCATAGAAACAGAGTAGAATAGTGGTTGACAGGGGCTGGTGGCTGGAGGAGATGGGGATATGCTGGTCAAGGGTACAAATTTTCAGTTATGAGATGAATAAGTCCGGGGATCTAACATACAACATGGTGATCAGCGTTAACAATAGTGTTAAATATTTGAAGGTTGCTAACAGAATAGATTGTAAATATTCTGACCACACACCAAAAAGTATATTATGTGAGGTGACAGAAGTGTTGACTAACTGTACTGTGGTAGTCATTTCACAATACATACATGTATCAGTCATCATGTTTGTATACCTTAAGTTTACATAATATTATATGTCAATTGTATCTCAATAAACCAAATATAAAAGACATTTTAAAAAATTTAACATCTTTGTTGGGGTATAATTGCTTTACAATGTTGTGTTAGTTTCTGCTGTATAACAAAGTAAATCATCTATATGTATACATATATCCCCATATCCCCTCCATCTTGCGTCTCCCTCCAACCCTCCCTATCCCACCCCTCTAGGTGATCACAAAGCACAGAGCTGATCTCCCTGTGCCTATGCAGCTGCTTCCCACTCGCCATCTATTTTACATTTGGTAGTGTATATATGTCAATTCTACTTCTTTCATTTCGTCCCAGCTTACCCTTCCCCTCCACGTAGCCTCAAATCCATTCTCTACAGCTGCTTCTTTATTCCTATCCTATTCATCTAGGCTCCTATATATGTGTTAGCATATGGTATTTGTTTTTCTTTTTCTGACTTACTTCACTCTGTATGACAGACTGTAGGTCCATCCACCTCACTACAAATAATTCAATTTTGTTGCTTTTTATGGCGTAGTAATATTCCATTGTATATATGTGTCACATCTTCTTTACCCATTCATCTCTTGATGGACACTTATGTTGCTTCCATGTCCTTGCTATTGTAAATAGTGCTGCAATGAACATTGTGGTACACGTCTCTCTTTGAATTATGGTTTTCTCCGGGTATATGCACAGTAGTGGTACTGCTGGGTCAAGTGGTAGTTCTATTTTTAGTGTTATAAGGAACCTCCATACTGTTCTCCAAAGTGGCTGTATCAATTTACATTCCCACCAACAGTGCAAGAGGGTTCCCTTTTCTCCACACCCTTTCCAGCATTTATTGTTTGTAGATGTTCTGATGATAGCCACTCTGACCAGTGTGACATGGTACCTCACTGTAGTTTTGATTTGCATTTCTCTAATAATTAGTGACGTTGAGCATCCTTTCATGTGCCTCTTGGTCATCTGTATGTCTTCTTTGGAGAAATGTCTATTTAGGTCTACTGCCCGTTTTATGATTGGGTTGTTAGTTTTTTTGATATTGAGCTGCATGAGTTGCTTGTATATTTTGAAGATTAATCCTTTGTCAGTTGCTTCGTTTGCAAATATTTTTTCCAATTTTGAGGGTTGTCTTTTGGTCTTGTTTATGGTTTGCTTTGCTGTGCAAAAGCTTTTAAGTTTCATTAGGCCACATTTGTTTATTTTTGTTTTTATTTCCAGTTTGCTCTGCGGCATGTGGGATCTTCCCAGACTGGGGCACGAACCCGTGTCCCCTGCATCGGCAGGTGGACTCTCAACCACTGCGCCACCAGGGGAGGCCTGATTTCATTCTTTTATGTGTAGCTCTCCAGTTTTCCAGCACCACTTATTGAAGAGGCTGTTTTTTCTCCATTGTATATTCTTGCCTCCTTTATCATAGATAAAGTGACCATATGTGTGTGGGTTTATCTCTGGGCTTTCTATCCTGTTCCATTCATCTATTTCTGTTTTTGTGCCAGTACCATACTGCCTTGATTACTGTAGCTTTGTAGTATAGTCTGAAGTCAGGGAGCCTGATTCCTCCAGCTCCATTTTTCTTTCTCAAGATTGCTTAGGCTATGCAGGGTCTTTTGTGTTTCCATACAAATTGTAAAATTTTTTGTTCTAACTCTGTGTAAAATGCCATTGGTAGTTTGATAGGGGTTGCATTGATTCTTTAGATTGCTTTGTATGGTATAGTCATTTTCACAATTTTGATTTTTCCAATCCAAGAACATGATATATCTCTCCCTCATTTGTTTCATCTTTAATTTCTTTCATCAGTGCTTTATAGTTTTCTGCATACAAATCTTTTGTCTCCTTAGGCAGGTTTATTCCTAGGTATTTTATTCTTTTTGTTGCAATGGTAAATGGCAGTGTTTCCTTAATTTCTCTTTCAGATTTTTCATCATTCGTGTATAGGAATGCAAGAGATTTCTGTGCATTAATTTTGTATCCTGCTACTTTAGCAAATTCATTGATTGGTTATAGTAGTTTTCTAGTGGCATCTTTAGGGTTCTCTATGAATAGTATCATGTCATCTGCAAACAGTGACAGCTTTACTTCTTCTTTTCCGATTTGGATTCCTTGTATTTCTTCTGATTGCTGTGGCTAAAACTTTGAACACTATGTTGAATAATAGTGGTGAGAGTGGGCAACTTTGTCTTGTTCCTGATCTTAGAGGAAACTATCTCAGTTTTTTACCATTGAGAACGATGTTGGCTGTGGCTTTGTCATATATGGGCTTTATTATGTTGAGGTACGTTCCCTCTGTGCCTACTTTCTGGAGAGTTTTTATCATAAATGGGTGTTGAATTTTGTCAAAAGCTTTTTCTACATCTATTGCGATTATCATATGGATTTTATCCTTCAATATGTTAATATGGTGTATCACATTGATTGATTTGCGTGTATTGAAGAATCATTGCATTCCTGGGATAAACCCCACTTGATCATGGTGTATGATCCTTTTAATGTGCTGCTGGATTCTGTTTGCTAGTATTTTGTAGAGGATATTTGCATCTATGTTCAGCAGTGATATTGGCCTCTAGTTTTCTTTTTTTGTGACATCATTGTCTGGATTTCGTACCAGGGTGATGGTGGCCTCGTAGAATGACTGTGGGAGTATTCCTCCCGCTGCTGTATTTTGGAAGAGTTTGAGAAGGATAGGTGCTAACTTGTCTCTAAATGTTTGATAGAATTCACCTGTGAAGCCATCTCGTCCTGAGCCTTTGTTTGTTGGAAGATTTTTAATCACAGTTTCAATTTCAGTGTTTTTGATTGGTCTGTTTATATATTCTATTTCTTGCTGGTTCAGTCTTGGAAGGTTGTGCTTTTCTAAGAATTTGTCCATTTCTTCCAATGGGCATATATGGCTTCTAGTAATCTGTCATGATACTTTGTATTTCTGCAGTGTCAGTTGTTACTTCCTTTTCATTTCTAATCCTATTGATTTCAGTCTTCTCCCTTTTTTTCTTGATGAGTCTGGCTAATGGTTTATTAGTTTTGTTTATCTCCTCAAAGAACGAGCTTTTAGTTTATTGATCTTTGCTATTGTTTCCTTCATTTCTGTTTCATTTATTTCTGATCTGATCTTTATGATTTCTTTCCTTCTGCTAACTTTGGTTTTTTTGTTTGCTCTTCTTTCTTTAATTGCTTTAGGTGTAAGGTTAGGTTGTTTATTTGAGATTTTTCTTGTTTCTTGATGTAGGCTTGTATCACTATAAAATTCTCTCTTAGAACTGCTTTTGATGCACCCCATAAGTTTTGGGTCGTCATGTTTTCATTGTCATTTTTTTTTAGGTTTTTTTTAGTTTCCTTTCTGATTTCTTCAGTGATCTCTTGGTTATTTAGTATCATATTGTTTAGCCTCCATGTGTTTGTGTTTTTAACAGTTTTTTTCCTATAATTGATATCCAGTCTCATAGCGTTGTGGTCGGAAAAGATGCATGATATGATTTCAATTTTCTTAAGTTTACCAAGGCTTGATTTTTGTCCCAAGATATGATCTATCCTGCAGAATGTTCCATGAGCACTTGAGAAGAAAGTGTATTCTATTGTTTTTGGATGGAATATCCTATAAATATCAGTTAAGTCCATCTTGATTAATGTATCGTTTAAAGCTTGTGTTTCCTTATTTATTTTCATTTTGGATGATCTGTCTATTGATGAAAGTGGGGTGTTAAAGTCCCTTACTATTATTGTGTTACTGTTGATTTCCCCTTTTATGTCTGTTAGCACTTGCCTTATGTATTGAGGTGCTCCTATGTTGGCTGCCTAAATATTTACAATTGTTATATCATCTTCTTGTATCGATCCCTTGATCATTATGTAGTGTCCTTCTTTGTCTCTTGTAATAGTCTTTATTTTAAAGTCTATTTTATCTGATATGAGTATTGCTACTACAGCTTTCTTTTGATTTCCATTTGCATGGAATATCTTTTTCAATCCCCTCACTTTCAGTCTGTATGTGTCCCTGTGTCTGAAGTGTGTCTCTTGTAGACAGCATATAGACGGGTCTTGTTTTTGTATTCATTCAGTCAGTCTATGTCTTTTGGTTGGAGCATTTAATTAATTTACATTTAAGGTAATTATCGATATGTATGTTCCTATTACCATTTTCTCAATTGTTTTGGGTTGTTATCGTAAGTCTTTTCCTCCTCTTGTGTTTCCTGCCTAGAGAAGTTCCTTTAGCATTTGTTGTAAAGCTGGCTTGGTGATGCTGAATTCTCTTAACTTTTGCTTGTCTGTAAAGGCTTTAATTTCTCCATCAAATCTGAATGAGATCCTTGCTGGGTAGAGTAATCTTGGTTTTAGGTTTTTCCCTTTCAAGACTTTAAATATGTCCTGCCACTCCCTTCTGCTTTGCAGAGTTTCTGCTGAAAGATCACCTGTTAACCTAATGGGGATTCCCGCGTATGTTATTTTTTGCTTTTCCCTTGCTGCTTTTAATATTTTTTTTGTATTTATGTTTTGATAGTTTGATTAATATGTGTCTTTGCATGTTTCACCTTGGATTTATCCTGTATGGGACTCTCTGCACTTCCTGGACTTGACTATTTCCTTTCCCATGTTAGGGAAGTTTTCAACTATAATCTCTTCAAATGTTTTCTCAGACCCTATCATTTTCTCTTCTTCTTCTGGGACCCCTTTAATTCAAATGTTGGTGCATTTAATGTTGTCCCAGTGGTCTCTGAGACTGCCCTCAGTTCTCTTCATTCCTTTTTCTTCATTCTGCTCTGCAGTAGTTATTTCCACTATTTTATCTTCCAGGTCACTTATCCGTTCTTCTGCCTTAGTTATTCTGCTATTGATTCCTTCTAGAGAATTTTTAATTTCATTTATTGTGTTGTTCCTCATTGCTTGTTTGCTCTTTAGTTCTTCTAGTTCCTTGTTAAACATTTCTTGTATTTTCTTCATTCTATTTCCAAGATTCTGGATCATCTTTACTATCATTACTCTGACCTCTATTTTAGGTAGACTGCCTATTTCCTCTTCATTTGTTTGGTCTGCTGGGCTTTTACCTTGCTTTTCATCTGTTGCGTATTTCTCTGTCTTCTCATTTTGCTTAACTTACTGTGCTTGGGGTCTCCTTTTCACAGGATGCAGGTTCGTATTTCCTGTTGTTTTTTGTGTCTGTCCCCAGTGTGTAAGTTTTGTTCAGGGGGTTGTGTAGTCTTCCTGGTGGAGGCGACTGGTGACTGTTTGCTGGATGAGTTGGGTCTTGTCTTTCTGGTGGGCAGGACCACGTCCAGTGGTATGTTTTGGAGTGTCTGTGAACTTATTATTTTTAGGCAGCCGCTCTGCTGATGGGAGGGGTTGTGTTCCTCTTTTGCTATTTGTTTGGCATGGGGCGTCCAGCACTGGAGCTTGCTGGATGTTGGATGGAGCTGGGTTTTAGCACTGAGATGGAGATCTCTGGGAGAGGTCTCGCCAATTGATATTACATAGGGCTGGGAGGTCTCTGGTGGTCAAATGTCCTGTACTCGGTTCTCCCACCTCAGAGGCTCAGGCCTGACACGAGGCTGGAGCACAAAGACCCTCTCAGCCACATGGCTCAGAAGAAAAGAGAGAAAAAAACAAACAAAAAATAAAATAATTAAAATTTTTAAATTATGAAAATAAAAAAGTAATTATAATAAAAAAAAGAAAAAAGAGAGCAACCAAACCAAAAAAGAAATCCACCAATGATAACAAGTGCTAAAAACTATACTAAGATAAACATAAAAATCAGAATCAAGTCAGTCACAGACAGCAAACCCCAAGTCTACAGTTGCTCCCAAAGTGCACCACCTCAATTTTGGGATGATTTGTTGTCTATTCAGGTATTCCACAGATGCAGGGTACATCTAGTTAATTGTGGGGTTTTAATCCACTGCTCCTGAGGCTGCATGGAGAAATTTCTCTTTCTCTTCTTTGTTTGCACAGCTCCTGGGGTTCAGCTTTGGTTTTGGCCCCACCTCTGCATGTAGGTTGCCCTCAGGCATTTATTCCCCACCCAGACAGGAGGTGGTTAAAGCACCAGCTCATTAGAGGACTCTTGCTCACTCATGCTGAGGGGAGGGAGTGGTAAGGTAGTTATAATTGGAATGTGGGGTGAGCCTGCAGCGGCAGAGGCTGGCATGACGTTGCAACAGCCTGAGGCACACTGTGTGTTCTCCCAGGGAAATTGTCCCTGGATCACAGGCCCCTGCATGCTGCACAGGCTCCCAGGGGTGTGTGGATAGTGACCTGTGCTTGCACACAGGGTTCTTGGTGGCTGAAGCAGCAGTGTTAGCATTTCATGCCCATCTCTAGTGTCCGAGCTGATCGCCGTGTCTCGTGCCCATCTCTGGAGCTTGTTTAGTCAGTGCTCTGTCTTCTGTGGGCAGACAGGGAAGGAATCCTCTCTCCTCGTGCACCCTGAAACAACGGTCTCTTGACTCTTAGGCAGTTCCAGATTTGTCCTGGACTCCCTCCTGGCCAGCTGTGGCACACTAGCCCCCTTCAGGCTGTGTTCACGCAGTCAACCCCAGTCCTCTCCCAGGGATCTGACCTCCAAAGCCCGAGCCTCAGCTCCCAGCCCCCAACCGCCCAGGCAGGTGAGCACACAAGCCTCTCAGGCTGGTGAGTACTGGTCAGCACCAATCCTCTGTGTGGGAATGTCTCCATTTTGCCCTCTGCACCCCTGTTGCTGAGCTCTCTTCCGTGGCTCTGAAGTTACTCCCCCCCCCGCCCACCCCCCCTTCTTTGCTAGTGGTCTCCTAGTGTGTGGAAACTTTTCCTCCTTCACAGCACCCTCCAAGAGGTGCAGGTCCCATCCCTATTCTTTTATCTCTGTTTTTTCTTTTGCCCTACCCAGGTACTTGGGGATTTTCTTGCCTTTTGGGAAGTCTGAAGTCTTCTGCCAGCATTCTGTAGGAGGTGTTCCGCATGTAAATGTATTTTTGCTGTATTTGTGGGGAGGAAGGTTATCTCCATGTCTTAGTCCTCTGCCATCTTGAAGGTCCTAAAAGACTTAATCCCCACCTATAGATTGAAATCTCTCAAGAATTTTCTCTTACAGAGTGTGAAGAAAGGAGATATTGATATGTGATGGATTTCTTTGCTATAATTGGCCTAATGACTATGAAGATGGATCTAATACCAGTAGGATTAAAAAGCTAATAATAAACAGATCACTTAAATCTTCATTTACAAAGCACAAGTGAATCTTTGATGGTCAGAGTTAAGCAACATGGATGTAACTTTACTACTGAAATCTAGTGCTTTACTTTCCCTTCAGAGTTCGGGAAAGTGATGACTAATAATAAACTTGTCCAAAGATGAGTTATCTTACACAGTAAGGGTTCTTTATAGTAGAACTCTGTTACATGAGTTTCTATGTAAACAGTATAATATTTAATAGGCATGCAATAATCCACAAAATTCAGAGGGGCAAAAATCGAAGTCTTAGTTATTTTAATAGTTTGACTACTGGTGGCAAAAAAACCTTAACCTAGATGCTTTCTAGTAATTTTATTTCAATTCTATGATGTTTTAAAAATAAATTCAGCATTATTTACTCAGTTGTAGTCTAATTCACACATGCCATCCAAGCCCTCACTACTATGGATGTGGTCCATCTTGGTTTCCCCTAGGTTGTTGGTACAATAACTGATGTCCTTATAGTATCTTCTTTCTGTATAGGCAGTGTCTGATGTTGAAGGTTCAGTCTTACTCTCCACCTAGTAGTCCACCCTAAAGTCCTATACTACAGGATCACTTTGCCTCTCTCTCATGATTAAGACCCCTTGGTCATTACCATCTTTCTCCTTCAATTCTCATTTCCCTTCCTCTCTTTAGCATATGGGAGTTTTACATTTCCTCCTCATCAAGCCAGGGACTCAAACTGTACCCTACTCTTTCCCACTGAGAGGTGCCACTCCACAATTTTTCTGGTTCCTCATTTTCTAAATAATGCTGGATGCTGCTCTTAGTCCACTACCTATTAGAAATCTAGCCAAAACAAGAGTATGTAACTGCACTCCTTTGTGATTCCTCAATTCACACACATGCGTGCACACGCACGTGTGCACACAAATTTACACTATTCCTTGAAGCAGGATGAAAGGGGAACTCTGTAACACTCTTTATCTTCTTCCAAACTCTTTCTTTTCTCTTCACTCCACTTTAAAATTCTCCAGCAGCTTTAAGACAAACCAGTTCTTATACTCTCTTTTTGCTCTCATTTGTTTTTGTTTTTTAGAAATATTTATTTATTTATTTTGGCTGCCCTGGGTCTTAGTTGTGGCACACGCAGACTTATTAATTGCAGCATGCGAACTCTTAGCTGTGTCATGCATGCAGGATCTAGTTCCCTGACCAGGGATGGAACCCGGGCCTCCCACACTGGGAGTGTGGAGTCCCACCCACTGGAACGTTAGGGAAGTCCCTCCCATTTGTTTTTATCTCGTGCATAGTATAGTGCCCTTTGAACTCAGGAATTTATAATCCAATGTTTTGCTCTTGGTGATCAACAGAAAAAAAAACTCAGAACACTCCTTTTCAATATTCTATTAATCTGCTGCAAGTTAACATTCATATATCTTCATCCTAACTCTGTTAGAATTCTGAGACGGTCCCTAAAATTCCTTTCCTCTGGTGTACATGCCCTGTATAATCCTCTCTTCTCGGATGCAGGTGGGAGCTGTAAATATGATGGGATACTAATTCTGTGGTTGGTTAGTTTATATTATATGGCACAGGTCAAGAGACTTTGCAGATATAATTAAGATTTATTATTAGTTGACTTTAAGTTAATCAAAAGGGAGATTATCTTGAGTGATCCCAACCTAATCAGGTGAACTCTAAAGAGGATTTAGAGGTCACAGTTGGAATAAGTTAGAGAGAGTCTCCTGTTAGCCTTGAAGGAGCAATTTGCCATATCGTAGAGAGGGCCATGTAGCATGGAATAGTAGTCAACCACTAGGAGTTGAGAATGGCCCTTGTTGACAGACAGCATGAAAATAGGGATTTAAATCCTACAACTGTAAGGGACTGAGTTCTGCCAAGAACCAATAAATGTGGAAGAGGACCCCAAGGGTTGAATGAGGCAACAGCCCCACCCAAGACTGATTTCAGACTTGTGGGACCCTAAGCAGAGAATCTAGCTAATCTAGGCCCAGAGTTCTGACTTACCATAACTGTGTAATAAGAAATTTGTGTTTCCCACTGAAGCTGAAATTCTGTAGTTTAAAAGAAAATAATTTATTTATGAGAAGACTACAATTTTCTAGCCTTAAGTAATATATTCAACTTTTAGAAGACTGTCATTAATTCTCTCATAAATGTACTGGTTACTCTGTTTGATATGTTTGCATTATTTGAATGTGATCTAGTAAGAAATGCGATGTTGACGTTAGATCACATTTCTAGATTTACATGTTGCTTCTTCACAAGAATATTTTTTACCTTAGATACCTGTCTCTTTTGTGATTCATTCCTGTCACTTATCAATTTAAATATATCATATAAAACTTCTGATTCTTTTGTGATATTTTCCATTTGGCCTTAAAAACATTATTTTGTAGATCTGGGTGAAATTCTTTCAAAATGTTCTGAAGATTCTATCGTATGACTATATTTAAATCTCATAATCTTTGCCAATTTAAATGAACATAGAAATTATTTCTTGAACAAATTCTCAAGCTGCTGCTCTACTTTTGCATTTTAAAATAGACTGAGTAACTGTTTGAAAATCTGTTACTCACTTTATTACAAAGGTTCTTGAATTACCTTGTGTATGCTTGTTCGATTACAATCAAACCTACATTTTCTATAACTTGGTGACTCTTTTGCACTTAGGTTGATTTTTGTTTAACAGAGGTTAGTAAGGATGAAGAATCTTTACTCTCCCTTTAGGGTAAATTTGGTAAATTCTGAGAATACTTGCCAGGAGTTTCAACCATTTATTAAACTACTTTAAAACCATAATCCTCCATGACATGCTTTAAATAAAACACTGTGGGGTTTTTACCTTTATTTTCCTGTTTAACGCATAAAATATTTTTTAAGTGCAGTGATTTAAAAGGATCATATGGTTTCTATGATCTGAAACTTCTGATGAATTATCTTTGAGTTAAGAAATGTTAGCAATTCAGTAAAAACATAATATCTTTTTCATTTTTAGTTTGAAATGATTGTTTTCGTTGTCCTGAAAAGAGTTGGTTAAATTTAATACTGAGATGCTTTATTCCCACAAGATTTTCTTAATGCATTTACCAACCATATGTCAGAGCACATAGTTAATATTTATGAAAGTTAGTTGAATTGGTATTCTTTTCAACTGCCTACTTAGGTAAAGTAATTTAAAATTCCTTCATAATATGTAATCTGATACATCTTATATGTATTTCTTCAAACTTCTTATAATTCTAAACAATATTTTTTTTTGCTGTTAAAGCAGAACTTTCTTTTTTCTTTTTTAAATAGATATTTTAATTTCACTGATATTCTTTTTGTTTACCATATTAAATTATTCTTAAAATATTTTCAATTAAAAGTTTTTGTTGCCAATTCTTGCCTTTGTTTCATATTTTCTGTTGAAACTCTGCTTTTCTAACATCCATAAAATAATTTTTCTTCCCAGCCGTTTAATAAATTAAATTCTTTATTTATTTAAGTGTGGCCTCCTCTGAATTTGAAGTGTGGCCTGCTCTGAATTTGAAGATGGTAGCTGTCCAATGTAAGTAGTTTAGTTCAGCACTGATATTGATTCCCTTTTATTTGACCTGAAAATCATAGTAAAATACAACCATAATTAAGCAGATGTTTTAAATCACTTTGTTATTCAATATTAAATCATTTATTATGATGATTAAAATTACTTTGAAAAATTCTAAGAATTAGTTAAAAATCCCATTAGAAAGAATCTGCTGAAGAATGTAGTAAGAAAATTAATCATAAAATGAAGCTGCCTCAGTAATGTGAAATAACTATACTACCCAAGACAATCTACAGATTCAATGAAATCCCTATCAAATTACCAATGGCATTTTTTGCAGATCTAGAACAAAAAATCTTAAATTTTGTATGGAAACACAAAAATCCCTGAATAGCCAAAGCAATGTTGAGAATGAAAAACAGAGCTGGAGGAATCAGGCTTCCTGACTTCAAACTATAATATAAAGCTACAGTAATCAAAACAGTATGGTACTGGCACAAAGACAGACTTAAAGATCAATGGAACAGGATAGAAAGCCCAGAAGTAAACACACGCACCTACGGTCAATTAATCTATGACAAAGGAAGCAAGAACATACAATGGGGAAAAGATGGTCTCTTCAATAAGTGGTGCTTGGAAAATTGTACAGCTACATGTAAAAGAATGAAATTAGAACATTCTCTAAAACTGTACACAAAAATAAACTCAAAATGGATTAAAGACTTAAATGTAAGACTGGATACTATAAAACTCTTAGAGGAAAACATAGGCAGAACACTCTCTGACATAAATCGCAGCCATATCTTTTTGGATCCATATCTTAGAGTAACAAAAATAAAAACAAACAAATGGACCTAGTTAAACTTAAAAGCTTTTGCACAGCAAAGGAAACCATAAACAAAATGAAAAGTCAACCCACAAAATGGGAGAAAATATTTGCAAATGATGCAACCAACAATAACTAATCTCCAAAATATACAAACAGCCCATAGAGCTCAATATCAAAAAAAAAAACCAAACAAACAAACAACCCAATCAAACAATGGGTGGAAGACCTAAATAGAAATTTCTCCAAAGAAGACATACAGATGGCCAACAAACACATGAAAAGACGTTCAACATCACTAATTATTAGAGACATGCAAATCAAAACTACAATGAGGTATCACCTCACACTGATCAGAATGGCTGTCATCAAAAAATCTACAAACAGTAAATGCTGGAGAGGGTGTGGAGGAAAGGGAACCCTCTTATACTGTTGGTGGGAATGTAAATTGATACAGCCACTATGTAGAACAGTATGGAGTTTCCTTAAAAGACTAAAAATAGAACTACCATATGACACACCAATACCACTACTGGGCATATACCCAGAGAAAACCATAATTCAAAAAGATACATGCAACCCAGTGTTCATTGCAGCACTGTCTACAATAGCCAGGACATGGACAAAACCTAAATGCCCATCAACATGGATAAAGCAGATGTGGTACATATATACAATGGAATATTACTCAGCCATAAAATGGAACAAAACTGTGTCATTTGCAGAAACATGGATGGACTAGAGACTGTCATACAGAGTGAAGTCAGTCAGAAAGAGAAAAACAAATATCGTATAAGTCACTTATATGCAGAATCTAGAAAAATGATACAGTTGAACTTATTTGCAAAGCAGAAATAGAGACACAGATGTAGAGAACAAACATATGGATCCCAAGGGGGGGAAGGGAGGGTAGGATGAATTGGGAGATTGGGATTGACATATATACACTACTATGTATCAAATAGATAACTAATGAGAACCTACTGTAGAGCACAGGGAACTCAATGCTCTGACCTAAATGGGAAGGAAATCCAAAAAAGACGGGATATATGTATACGTATAGCTGATTCACTTTGCTGTACAGCAGAAACTAACAGAAACTAACACAACATTGTAAAGCAACTATACTCCAATTAAAAAGAAAAGAGAAGAAGAAGATGTGGTACATATATATAATGGAATATTACTCAGCCATAAAAAATGTAAACACAAAATGTATGCCATTTGCAGCACCATGGATAGACCTAGAGATTATCATACTAACTGAAGTAAGCCAGAGAAAGACAAATATCACATGATATCACTTATATGTGGAATCTAAAAAAATGATACAAATGAACTTATTTATAAAACATGAACAGACTTACAGACATAGAAAACAAACTTATGGTTACCAAAGGGGAAAGGAGTGGGGGGAGGGTAAATCAGAGGTTTAGGATTAATATATACATAATACTATATATAAAATAGATAATCAACAAGGACCTACTGTATAGCACAGGGAACTCTACTCAATATTCTATAATAATCTATATGGGAAAAGAATCTTAAAAAGAATAGATATATGCATATGTATAACTGAATCACTTTGCTGTACACCTGAAACTAACACAACATTGTATATCAACTATACTCCAATATAAAATTAAAAAATTTTTAAATGAAGTTGCCTTATAAAATCTGATTCTATGAGCTTAATTTAGGAAAGTAACAATCAAAATCACCTCATCTATCAAATGGAAATAATGATAGTATTTATCTCATTAAGGATTGTGAGAATAAGATAATGCATATAAAGTGCTTAGTACAGTATCTAGCATTCTAAAAGTTTAATAAATGCTAGCTATAATCATTCTCCATGCCCTCCTCCACCACCATCCCAGCTCAGTCCCAAACTGCTTCACCTCTGAAATTTTAACTCCTATATTCTACTCTTTGGCCATAATACGCTTTTCTCTGATCACTATCTCAGCCTTTACTTGCTTAATATCACTGTAATTTTAATTTTACTTCACTGATATTTCCAAACCCTTGATCTTATCATTTTCCCCAAATTTATTACCACTCCTTGGCTTTACTTCCAGTCCTACTTCTTTCCCTGTTCAATATAAGTCCCCATAGTCCATAAGTCTAACTGCACTCCTTTGGGTTTTGTTAAACCCTAGAAGTGTATCTGTCACAGGATCTGAAGCCAGAAAAACTTTGGGTTCAAATTCTGACTGTTATTTACTATCTGTAAAAGATGAGCCTCTTTCTTTTTAAAAAATTTTTCAGAAAACCTTTTATTACACAGAGCATGATATACCTATATTTGGGATAAAAATGCCATAACTATTGACAAGGTTATAATAAAAGTGCTTTGAATTCATTACTATTATTACAATTATACCTTACATTTATCTAGGACTTTACAATGTACAAAGCATTCACATACACTGTTGAAATGAGTCTCTCTTGATGTGATATATATAATGATGATTGTTAGAATTAAATGCAATAATGTATATAAAGCATTTACCATACAGGCTATCATATTAGACTTTTGATAAATCTTAGTTCCTTTTCCTCATTCTTTTCAGTAACTCTTCCAAAATTTCAGCTTTATTCAAATTCTCATTTAATTGTTTCCTCACACTACCCCAGCAGATGATCTAATTTCCTATTTCATAGAGAAAATTGGAGCCATTAGGCTGAAACGCCTTTCATTTCTTCCATACCACTTATAAATTAATCTGCATCAGTACTCATCTTTATCTCATTCTTTCCAGGCTCAGTGGAGACTCCCCATTCTATCTATGACTTAAGGTTCCACCTGAGCTCAGAAATCATTAATCATCACTTCTCTCTTCCTTCTGTACTATTCCTTTGCTACCCCTCTATTGATCTTTTCCCTTAACATATAAATATACTATACAAGTCACTTCCATCTTGAAGACAAATAAACCCTTTATCATTCTTCATAACCAAGCATCTTGGAAGAGATGTTCACTCTCACTATTTGGCTTTCTCACTTCCCAACTTACTCTAATATTACTTTTGCCCATACAGTTCTTCCAAAGCTGCTCTCACTAAGGTCAACATTGATCTCCATATTACCATGACCAATGGACACATTTCTGCAGTAATGACACTGTTGACTGTTCCATCATTCTTGTAATCCTTCTCTTCCTTGACTTCTACGCCATAATTTTCTTCAGGTTTCCAGTTCTTGTTTTAGTCTTCTTGTCAGGCTCATCTTCTAATGTCTACCTCCCAAATGTCATAGTCCCCTAAGATTCTATTTTAAATCTTTGTGTTTTTTCTCACATTAGTTGGGTGATCCAACTAAATCTATGGCTGTAACTATAATACTTATATGCTGAGGACTTATTACACTTTCTTTCCAGTTTAGATATCTAGTACAAGCTCCAGAATTTTTTTCTCAACTATCACATCTCTCCTCCTAAATGTCCCATAAACACCTCAAATTCAATGTATTGAAAACTGAATTCAAATTTACTTCTTTACATATAGGACACATTTTAGTCAATAATAAGCAGCCATCTTTCACGCAATTACCAAGGTCTTTCTCAATCCATGTTCTTTATCTGAGCACAGAAAATTATTTAAGTGACTATTTTCTCAATTTTTCCAAGGATCAGTACATAATTAATACTACTCCAGATGCATAGGAAATTAATTCATTGCACAAAATAGATAACTTAGGACACAAGGGCTTAATTCTCTCATAGAGCTCAGTTGAGATAGGTGCTCATTTACCTTCTATTATCTATGCACCAAATTATGTAGCTTTTACCTCTATCTCTGGTATCCTCCACTCCTCCTTCTCTCACTTTTGTTAGTTTATGCTCTCATGCTTTTCCATTTGACTGCTACAATAGCCTACAAATCTGGTTTGGCCCAAATCTAACTCTCTAAGTTGATTTCCTGACACTTTCCTTTAGGCTCATTATGCAACAGCCATACTATGCTACATGTACCTCCCTGAATATGATGCAGTCTCCTGAGCTAAAGTCTCTGCCTTCACTGTTTCCTCTCTGGTATCCCTTCAATCAAGCTAATATTTTTTTCTTTAATTACACAAGAGAATGATGAGTACACATTCTGTATAAAGGATTCAAACAACACAAAAATATACAGAGTAAAAAGTTAAGTATTTCTTTATCTTGCCCTGTCTCCTCCAAATTAAACACACACACACACTTCCCACTCAACAGGTAACTGTTATTAACAGTCTGGTTTGTATGCTTCCAGACTAAACTCTATTTATTCATTAACTGTAAGCTGAAGTAATTTCTTTCTGAAGCTCTGACTTTCAAAGACAAAGTGAATTAACTCCTCCTATTTGCTTCTTTAAAATGATGCATTTGCCTTTATCTGAGTATTATGATGTACTTTAGTTGTTTAAGTTTTTGTTTATACCCAGTCTGAACTGTAAAATCCTGAGAGTAGGGCTTTCTTTTTGGTCTTTATGTTCTCCAGTTTGTCACAGTGCTTCATACATTTTTGTTGAAGTATAAATTACACAGTCTTTGTTCTCACTATGGTCTAGTGGGGAGAGAAATCATTCTACAGGGGGGGAGTAGTGTATTAAGGAATCAGGTTTAGAAAGATCTTCCAGGTAATATGTGACTCTTATAAGTGTGAATAGAAGTAGACTAGAAGAAATGGGAATGTGTTCCACAAATAGAGTGACACAACAAATATTAATATGTGCTTAAAATCTGAAACAGACACCAGAGGGCAGACAGCAGAAGCAAGAACTACAATCCTGCAGCCTGTGGAACAAAAGCCACATTCACAGAAAGACAGACAAGATGAAAAGGCAGAGGGCTATGTAACAGATGAAGGAACAAGGTAAAACCCTAGAAAAACAACTAAATGAAGTGGAGATAGGCAATCTTGCAGAAAAAGAATTCAGAATAATGATAGTGAAGATGATCCAGGACCTCGGAAAAAAAATGGAGGCAAACATTGAGAACATGAAAGAAATGTTTAACAAGGACCTAGAGGAATTAAAGAAAAAACAAACAGAGATGAACAATACAGTAACTGAAATGAAAACTACACTAGAAGGAATCAATAGCAGAATAACTGAGGCAGAAGAATGGATAAGTGACCTCGAAGACAGAATGGTGGAATTCACTGCTGCAGAACAGAATAAAGAAAAAAGAATGAAAAGAAATGAAGACACCCTAAGAGACATCTGGGACAACATTAAATGCAACACCATTCGCATTATAGGGGTCCCAGAAGGAAAAGAGAGAGAAAGGACCAGAGAAAATATTTGAAGAGATTATAGTCAAAAACTTCCCTAACACGGGAAAGGAAATAGCCACCCAAGTCCAGGAAGTGCAGCGAGTCCCATACAGGATAAACCCAAAGAGAAACATGCCAAGACACAGTAAATAAATTGGCAAAAATTAAAGACAAAGAAAAATTATTGAAAGCAGCAAGGGAAAAATGACAAATAACATACCTAGAGGGGTGGGATAGGAAGTGTGGGAGGGAGGTAGATGCAAGAGGGAAGAGATATGGGAACATAGGTATATGTATAACTGATTCACTTTGTTATAAAGCAGAAACTAACACACCATTGTAAAGCAATTATACTCCAACAAAGGTGTTAAAAATATATATATATATATATGCATCTAACATAGGAGCACCTCAATACATAAGGCAACTGCTAACAGCTATAAAAGAGGAAACTGAAAGTAACACAATAATAGTGGGGGACTTTTAACAACTCACACAAATGGATGTACCATCCAAAATGAAAATAAATAAGGAAACAGAAGCTTTAAATGACACAATAGACCAGGTAGATTTAATTGATATTTATAGGACATTCCATCCAAAAACAGCAGATTACAATTTCTTATCAAGTGTGCACGGAACATTTTCCAGGATAGATCACATCTTGGGTCACAAATCAAGCCTCAGTAAATTTAAGAAAATTGAAATCGCATCAAGCATCTTTTCTGACCACAACACTATAAGATTAGAAATGAATTACAGGGGGAAAAACATAAAAAACACAAACGCATGTAGGCTAAATAATACGTTATTAAATAACCAAGAGATCACTGAAGAAGTCAAAGAGGAAATCAAAAAATACCTAGAGACAAATGACCAGGAAAACACGACTAGCCAACACCTATGGGATGCAGCAAAAGCAGTACTAAGAGGGAAGTTTATAGCTATACAAGCCTGCCACAAGAAACAAGAAAAATCTCAAATAAACAATCTAACCTTACACCTAAAGGAACTAGATAAAGAAGAACAAACAAAACCCAAAGTTAGCAGAAGGAAAGAAATCATACAGATCAGAGCAGAAATAAATGAAACAGAAACAAAGAAAATAATAGCAAAGATCAATAAAGCTAAAAAATGGTTCTTTGAGAAGATAAACAAAATTGATAAACCATTAGCCAGACTCATCAAGCAAAAGAGGGAAAGGACTCAAATCAATAAAACTAGAAATGAAAAAGGAGAAGTTACAACAGGCACCACAGAAATACAAAGCATCCTAAGAGACTACTACAAGCAACTCTATGCCAATAAAATGGACAAACTGGAAGAAATGGACAAATTCTTAGAAAGGTATAACCTTCCAAGACTGAACCAGGAAGAAACAGAAAATATGAACAGACCAATGACAAGTAATGAAATTGAAACTGTGATTTAAAATATTGCAACAGAGCTTCCCTGGTGGTGCAGTGGTTGAGAGTCTGCCTGCCGATGCGGGGGACACGGGTTCGTGCCCCAGTCCGGGAAGATCCCACATGCTGCAGAGCAGCTGGGCCTGTGAACCATGGCCACTGAGCCTGCGCATCCAGAGCCTGTGCTCCACAACGGGAGAGGCCACAACAGTGAGAAGCCTGCATACCACAAAAAATAAATATATATATATCTTCCAACAAACAAAAGTCCAGGACCAGATGGCTTCACAGGTGAGTTCTATCAAACATTTAGAGAAGAGCTAACATCCATCCTTCTAAAACTCTTACAAAAAATTGCAGAGGAAGGAACACTCCCAAACTCATTCTATGAGGCCACCAACACCCTGATATCAAAACCAGACAAAGTTACTATAAAAAAAGAAAATTACAGACCAATATCACTGATGAACATAGATGCAAAAATCCTCAACAAAATACTAGCAAACAGAATCCAACAACACATTAAGAGGATCATACATCATATCAAGTGGAATTTATCTCAGGGATGCAAGGATTCCTCAATATATGCAAATTAATCAATGTGATACACCATATTAACAAATTGAAGAAGATAAACGATATGATCATCACAATAGATGCAGAAAAGGCTTTTGACAAAATTCAACGCTGATTTATGATAAAAACTCTCCAGAAAGTGGGCATAGAGGGAACCTACCTCAACATAATAAAGGCCATATTATCACCTCACACCAGTTAGAATGGGCAACATCAGAAAATCTACAACAACAAATGCTGGAGAGGGTGTGGAGAAAAGGGAACCGTCTTGCACTCTTGGTGGGAATGTAAATTGATACAGCCACTATGGAGAACAGTATGGAGGTTCCTTAAAAAACTAAAAATAGAATTACCATATGATCCAGCAATCCCACTATTAGGCATACACTCAGAGAAAATGAAAATTCAAAAAGACACAGGCACCCCAATGTTCACTGTGGCACTGTTTATAATAGCCAGGTCATGGAAGCAACCTAAATGCCCATCGACAGACAAATGGATAAAGAAGATGTGGTACATATATACAATGGAATATTACTCAGCCATTAAAAGGAATGAAATTGGGTCATTTGTTGAGATGTGGATGGATCTAGACGGTCATACAGAGTGAAGTAAGTCAGAAAGAGAAAAACAAATATCGTATATTAATGCATATATGTGCAACCTAGAAAAAAGGTACAGATGAACCGGTTTGCAGGGCAGAAATTGAGACACAGATGTAGAGAACAAACGTATGGACACCAAGGGGAGAAAGCCGCAGGGGGGTTCGGGTGATGGTGTGATGAATAGGGCGATTGGAATTGACATGTATACACTGATGTGTATAAAATGGATGACTAATAAGAACCTGCTGTATAAAATAAATAAATAAATAATAAAATCTTAAAAAGAGGTGCCTAATTATTATGATACAACATTATTATATTAACATATTGAAAAATTTCAAGTATTTTTTATGATCTAGAATCTCAGCATCACTCTACTTATAATCTCTAATTATTATCTCTAGATTACAGAGAAAGAAATTAAGGCTTAATGAATGTTTTAGACATCATCAGTGCCCAGCTCATATCCCCCTTTGCCACCCTGGAGGCTATCTGCAGCTTTATATGTCAATTTCCATTAAGGCTATGCCAATGGCTTCCTATCTCAACTATTTGTCTTTCTGCCTGAGGGTTTTCTCTAGCAGCAGGCACATGCTACTCAAAAGAAGGCTGCCTAGGGAAGTACCAGAGAATTAACAATCCCAAGAGTAACACTCAACCACTGAGGGAAGGGAATTAGTACCCTGATCCTTATCTCAGGGTCTTAGTTGTAGGAGAACCCAACTTAAGATAAAAAAGTTGGTTAGGGCTTCCCTGGTGGCACAGTGGTTGAGAATCTGCCTGCCAATGCAGGGGACACGGGTTCGTGCCCCGGTCTGGGAGGATCCCACATGCCGCGGAGCAACTAGGCCCGTGAGCCACAACTACTGAGCCTGCGCATCTGGAGCCTATGCTCCACAACAAGAGAGGCCGTGATAGTGAGAGGCCCGCGCACCGCGATGAAGAGTGGCCCCTGCTTGCCACAACTGGAGAGAGCCCTCGCACAGAAACGAAAACCCAACACAGCCAAAAATAAATAAATAAATAAATAAATAAATTTTAAAAAGTTGGTTAAATTCATACATAGCTAATAAATAGTGAGTGTAAGTCCATCTGACTCTACATAACCCACACTCCACAATATTTATATCACCTCCTAACTTGTTTTGAACTTTCTTTTTCCTGCTGGTCAGGCCCACAATTAAATTTATGTGTGGCATAAACTCAGAGAAAAGTGGGGCTATAAAAGTTCAAGAGTAGAATACTAGTTTTGAAAACACATTCTTGACAGTGAATAAAATGAACTACATTTTGAAAAACATATTTGAAGGATTATAATATATTCAAGTAGAATTGGTTGCTTTTTTCATTTTCTATGCTATACAGGCATACACCATTTTATTGTGCTTCACAGATACTGCACTTTTTTTACAAATTGAAGGTTTGTGGCAACCCTGCATTGTCAGGTGATGGTCAGCATTTTTAAAGCTGTTTTATTTTTATTTTATCTTACTTTATTTTGGCCACACCGCACAGCACGTGGGATCCTAGCCCCCCAACCAGGAATCAGACCTGTGCCCCCTGCCATGGAAGCATGGATTCTTAACCACTGAACCACCAGGGAAGTCCAGCATTTTTAGCAATAAAGTATTTTTTAATTAGGTTATGTACATTGTTTTCTTAGACATAATGCTATTGCACACGTAACAGAATACAGAATAGTGTAAACACAGCTTTTATATGCACTGGGAAACCAAAAATTCGTGTTACTCCCTTTATTGCCATATTCACTTACTGCACTGGTCTGAAACTGAACCTGCAATATCTCAGAGGCATACCTTGTATCATGTCCTAAGGGTCAGCAAACTTTAATTTCGGAATAAGTCAGTTATAGATATTACTTTATACCCTGAACGTTTACACTTCATTTCCATTACAGCCCCTGCTAAAGTAACACACGAAGGAGAGGTTCTCGACCACCACTTTAATTAGTACGTGGTAGGAAATTAGCTTCTTTCCAGAGAGTGTTCAGATGTAAGGAAGAGGAAAAGAGGGTTATCTCACTATTCCAAAGACCATTCTGGAACGGCCAGAATAGCGCAACTCTTTAAATTCAGAGTTAGCACTTTGCTTATCATTTTAAGAACATTCTCACCTTTCCCTTACAAACATGCCAAGGGGCTCCTCATCACAAACCAGAGGAGTCAACTAAAGCACAGGCTCTTTCAGGAACTCTAGGTCAGAAAGGGGAGCCAACTCCAAAATTCTAAAGCCCAGTGGCTGCCAAACAAAGGGAGCAAAAGAAAATACGGGCGAAAATGGGTGCCAGGTAGTTAACTCACACCTGCAATAGGAGACTCCACTGAAGACACCAACCTCCGCAAGAGCTAGAGGTGCAGAGGCATTTTTTTCAGAGGGTTTGCAGCTTGCTGGGACAGCAGAAACGGAGAAAAAGAGGAGATCCTCTAGGACAAGAGAGGAGCAGTAAGACGCACAACCCCATCCGCTGTCGCTTTTGGGGACTGGGCGGTGCCTCCACCGCCGGCGGGAAGCTGGAGCCTCGCAGCCGGAAATAGGAATCCGACCAGCCGGAAGCCTGGGACCAGCAGGCAGCGACGAGACAAACTGTGATGGCGAGGAACATGGGGCTGGGAGGTTGGAAGCTGGAGTGGTTGGCTCATTCAGAATGGTTGACTCAAGTTGGCACCAGCACCTGGGCTGTTGTTATCCGAGGGAACGGGGTCAAGCATTCTATTGTGCTGGCAGACGGCTCCTTCGAGTCCATTTTCGCAGTCGACGTTCTGGCCTTTGGTTCCTTTGAGGTAACTCGCCCCTGCCGCCTGCCAAGCGCCAGTGGTCTGTCCAGCCCTTCCGAGTCCCTATCCTGGGAGGTTCGCCTTTCCCCGCCACCCCACACCTACCTATTACCGACCCCACCCCACAACACACTCACCCCCTCCCATAGCGAGGATGAAGAGCCTTAAGCTGGGTCTTCCCAGAGCACTCAGTATATTTTAGTCACTTACTGTTAGTGTTTAATTCAGGAGCATGTAGTAGATTTTTGTGCATCCAAGTCCTGAAAGAAATTAAAGGTCAAAAGGTTGGTTTTGGTTTTTGCCAACTTTGGCATATTAATTTCAGTAATATTTTTCAACCAGCACCTGGCACTGAACCTCAGTCTGTCAAATCCTGTGGAAATGAAGCATGTTTTTTGCTATCTAGGAGCATCCAAGATAGGTAAAAATACTGGATTCAGCACATTAATACTTCTTCATATGTATCAAATTCAATGAGAATTTATTAAATAGGTATTATGTATTAAGCTCTGTGCTAGGTTTTGGTCTTAGGAAGTTGAATCAATCTTTGTCTTAGAGATCTGAGCTTACAGTCTAGGTGAGGGAAAGGGACAGAGCACAAAACAATTATCTTTAAAGGTATAAGATGAATACTGGTAAATGCTACTCACAGATTCAGAACAAGTGGGAATATAGGAAACAGAGAATTGAAATTATATGTCTAGAGGGAATTGGAAAAAGTTTTGTAGAGGAAGTAACTTGTGAAGTATGCCCTGGAAGAGGAGGGGTTGTTTCCAAGTGGAGTTCTGGCTTAAGGTTTGAACTTTCTAACAGATCTCACTTGAGGGCTTTGCTCCATTTTCTCTTATTTTCTCTTGCTTTCCAGTGCACTTTGCCTTCTACCCACCAGCTCATGTTCTGTTTTCTTGGAAGTAGCCAAGCCAAGTATTTCACTTACAAACGATACTTACCTCTTATTAAAATACTTATTTCTGCATAGACAGTCCTTGTAAAGAAAGAATTTTCTTTCTCTTTATTTTTGTAGAATTTGTTTTAGCCAAGTCAACAAAGCACAGTTCCTGTGGCCTTTATCCTAGAACACAAAAATAGTCTCACCATGTAGAAACAGATGTTTAAAATGGTATTCATTAAAATGAGATCCCACCTGTAATAGAAAACAGAAAGTGGATGCAAAAGAAATGTAAGCTGGCAGAGCTTGCTCTTGCCCTCCATTCCCTTAGGAATGTATGTTTGTGGGTAAAGTATTGCTAATTGGAATATGCTTCTGGCTTTAGTGTCTAGCCGTAGGGGTTATTAGTAATATTGAAAAACAGTCAGCATAGCTCATTACAAGAGTAGTAGTCATGAAAAAAAAACTTACTTCTAGGGTGGATGCCTTCTTACCAATGAACAAAGTTATCTTGGGCAGAAAATTAATGACTATCCTATATTAGAAACAGAAATGAACATTTACTGGTTACCTTCTGTGTCAGGTGCTTTACATTTTTACAAGGACCCTATGAAAGAGATATTATCCCCACTTTGTAGATGTGGAAATTGAGACTGGGCAATATAGTAAATAACTTGCCCAAAGTTACAAATACATGAGAATCCAAGACTCTCAGATTCCTAAGCCAATGTACTCTTTCCACTATTTCACACTGTCTTTACAGCAATGGAGGCACATAGAGGTTAAAACCCCTACCCCACCAAGTGGAGTATCTGGGATATAAATCCAGGTCTGTCTGATTCCAAAGCCTATGCCTGTGTACTTCTATGTATTTTTGGCCTTTGCTTCCAAGTTCATTTAGCCCCATTTATGGCATGGAGGAAAAGAAGAGAACATCTAGTGAGATAGGCAGTGTTCTAAGTTATAACTAACAAGCCCAGGCTGGCATTTAGTACCTGTAAACAGTTAGAAAAACATTATATATACTGGTGAAAATAAATGAACCATTTTTAATATATATAAAATATAAATTTACTTCTTTACTGCTTCTTTCATTCATTTTTTTCACGTTCTTTAATTCATTAATCCAATAAATTTCATTGATCTCTTACTTCATGTGAGACATAGGACCAATCAGAAAAATCCCTATCTTCATGGAGTTTACATTCTGGTTGGAGATGCAGGCAATAAACAAGATAAATATAAATCAGGAAAGTATGTTGCCTGTTAGATGTTCAGTGTTAAATAGAAAAGTGAAGTAGTGAATGGAGATAGGATGTATGTGGTAGGGTTTGTTTCATTTTTAGGTAGGGTGGCCAAAGAGGACCTTACCTGAAGGAGATAAGAGAAAGAGTCAAGCTGGTATCTATGGGAAGCAGGAACAGAGTATGGGAGAGGTAGATAGTAAGATGAGGTTGGAGTGATAAAGAGAGGGGGTTGAGATCATGAAGGGCCTTGTGGGTCATAATGAGGACTTTGACTTTTATTCTGAGACAAAACTGTTAAAGGATATTGAACTGATGAGTAACCTGATTTGCCTCATTTTGTGGTCATTGTAAAATACACATGACATAAAATTTACCATCTTACCGGTTTTTAAGTGTGCAGTTCAGTAGTATTAAATACATTAACATTGTTGTGCAGCTATCACCATCATCCATCCCCCTAACTCTTTTCATCTTGTAAAACTGACACTTTATACCTATTAAACAATAACTTCCCATTCTCTCCCCTTAGGCCCTGCCAACCACTATTACACTTTCTGTCTTTATGATTTTGACTAAGTACCTCATATAAGTGGAATCATATAGTATTTTTTTGTGTGTGACTGGCTTATTTCATTTGGCATAATGTCTCCAAGGTTTAACCTTGTTGTAATATATGGTAGAATTTCCTTCCTTTTTAAGGTTGAAAAATATTCCATTGTATGTATATACCACATTTCTTTATCCAGTCATATGTTGATAGACATTTAGGTTGTTTCTGGATCTTAGCTACTGAGAATAATGATACCATGAACATTGGTGTACAAATATCTCTTTGAGATCCTTCTTTCATTTCCTTTGGATATATACCCAGAAGGGGAATTGCTGAATCATATGGTAATTCTATTTTTAACTTTTTAAGGACCCGTCATACCGTTTTCCACAGTGGCTGAGCCATTTTGTATTCCCAGCAACAGTGCACAAGGGTACCAATTTCTCCACATCCTCGCCAGCACTTGTTTTCTGGTGGTTTTTTGTTTGTTTGTTTGTTTTTAATTAGCCATCCTGCTGGTGTGAGGTAGTACCTCATTGTAGTTTTGATTTGCATTTCCCTAATGGTCAGTGATGTTGAGATCTTTTCATATACATTTTGGTCATTTGTATATCTTCTTTGCAGAAATGTTGATATTCAAGTCTTTTGCCCATTTTTGAACTGGATTGTTTGTTTTTTTGTTGTTGAGTTTAAGGAGTTCTCTAATCTGGATATAAATCCTTTATCACAGGGGTCCCCAACCCCCTGTTAGGAACCGGGCCACACAGCAGGAGGTGAGTGGCGGGTGAGCGAGTAAAGCTTCATCTGCTGCTCCCCATTGCTCCCCATCGCTCACTCGCATTACCACCTGAACCATCCCTACTGCCCCGCAACCCACACTGGTCCATGGAAAAATTCTCTTCCATGAAACTGGTCCCTGGTGCCAAAAAGGTTGGGGACCGCTGGTTTATCAGATAGATGATTTGCAAATATTTTCTCCCATTTTGTGGGTTGTTTTTTACTTCCTGGATAGTGTCTTTTGATGTACAAAAAGGATTTGATGTGCAAAAAGATTGGTATTAGTTCTCCTTTAAATGTTTGGTGGAATTCACCAGTGGAGCCATCAGGTCCAGGGCTTTTCTTTGTTGAGAGATTTTTGATTATGGTTTCAATCTCCTTACTAGTTATAGGTCTGTTCAGATTTTCTCTTTCTTTGTGTTTTAGTCTGGTAGGTTTTGTGTTTCTAGAAATTCATCCACTTCATCTAGGTTATCCAAATTTTTGCCATACAATTTTTTATAGTACTCTCTTATAATATTTTTATTTCTGCAGAATCTGTAATAATGTCCCACTTCTGTTTCTGATTTTAGCAATTTGAGTCTTCTCTCTTTTTTCTTAGTTCATCTACCTAAAGGTTTGTCAATTTTGTTGATCTTTTTGAAGAATTAACCTTTGGTTTTGTTGATTTCTCTATTGTTTTTATGTTCTCTATTTTGTTTATCTCTGCTCTCATCTTTATTATTTCCTTCCTTCAGCTAGCTTTTGGGTTTTTTGTTCCTTATCTAGTTCCTTAAGCTTTAAAGTTAGGTTGTTGATTTCAGATCTTTCTTGCTTTTTAATGTAAGTATTTATAACTAAATTTCCTGCTTAGCACTGCATCCCATAAGTTTCGTATGTTGTGGTTTTGTTTTCATTTGTCTCTAAGTATTTTCAAATTCCTTTGTGATTTCTTCTTTGATCCATTGGTTGTTTAAAAGTGTGTTGTTTGATTTCCACAGTTTTGTGAATTTTTCAGTTTTCGTTATATTATTGATTTTTATTTCATGCTGTTGGACAGAGAAGATGCTTTGTATGATGTCTATCTTTTAAAATCTATTGAGACTCATTTTGTGGCTTTAACATATAGTCGATGCTGGAAAAATGTTCTATGTGCACTTGAGAAGATTGAGTATGTTGTTGTTGATGTATGAACTGTTCTATATACATCTGTTAGATCTAGTTGAGTTATTGTGTTGGTTATATCCTCTGTTTCCTTATTTATATTCTGTCTGGTTGTTCTACCCATTATTGTGAGAGAGGTATTGAAGTCTCCAACTATCATTGTACACATGTATATTTCTCCCTTCAGTTCTGTCAGTTTTTGCCTCATATATTTTGATGGTCTGTCATTAGGTGCATAAATGTTTATACTTGTTATATTTTCTTGCTGTTTTGAACCTTTTATTAATACATAATTTCCTTTTTGTCTCATAAACTTTTTTGATTTGAAGTCTATTTTGTCTGTTATTAGTATAGCCACTCCTGCTCTCTTTTAGTTAATATTTGCATGGAATATATTCTTCCCTACTTTCACTTTCAACCTGTTTGTGTCTTTGGATCTGGAGTCTCTTTTAAACAGCATATAGTTGTGTCATGTACTTTTAATCCATTCTACCATTCTTTGTCTTTTGATTAGAGAGTTTAATCCATTTACATTTAAAGTAATTACTAATAAGGAGGGATTTACTTCTGTCTCTGGGCTATTTGTTTTCTATATGCCCTATAGTTTTTATCTCCCACATTTTCTGCATTCCTGTCTTTTTAGTGTTTAGTTGATTTTTGTAGTGAAATGGTAAAATTACTTCTTAATTTCCTTTTGGATATATTCTATAGCTATTTTCTTTGTTGATACTGTGGAGATCATATTTAACATCCTAATGTTATAAACTTCTAATTTGAATTTATAGCAGCTTAACTTCAGTAACATACGAAAACTCTGCTTTCTTACATCTTCATCCCCACTCCTTTTGGTTGTTAATGTCACAAAATTCCATCTTTATACATTGTGTGCCCCAAAACATAAACTAATAATTCTTTTAAATGCATTAGTCTCCTAAGTTATGTAGATAGCAAAATGTAGAGATACAAACCAAAGTTACAGTAATACTAGCTTTTACACTAATTGTTTTTTTATCTTTCAAGGTATTTGTTTCTTAAATTATGTAGAAAACAAAAAGTGCAGTTACAGACCATTGTTACAATAATACTAGCTTAAATTGCCCATGTATTTGTTTTTGTTGATATCTTTATTTCTCCTCACAGCTTCAAGGTACTGTCTAGTGTCCTTTCATTGCACCTTGCAGGATTCCCTGAGCATTTCTTGCTGGCAAATCTAGTGATCCTGAACTAACTCAGCTTTGGTTAATCTGGAAATGTCTTGATTTCTACTTCACTTTTTGTTTTTATTTTATTCTTTTTTTTTTTAATTTCTTGGCCATGCCACACAGAATGTGGGATCTTAGTTCCCCAGCAAGGGATCAAACCCATGCCCCCTGCATTGGAAGTGTGGAGTCCTAACTGCTGGACTGCCAAGGAAGTCCCTCTATTTCACTTTTAAAGGGCAGTTTTGACAGCTGTAGGATTCTTCGTTGACTTTTTTTTTTCTTTTAGTGCTTTGAATATACTGGCTCACTGCCTCTGGTCTCCAAAGTTTCTGATGAGAAATATTCTTGTTATCTTATTGAGTCTTCCTTGTATGTGATAATTTGCTTATGATTTGCTGCTTTGAAGATTCGCTCTATCTTTTCAAAATTTGATTATGATGTGTCTTGATGTGGGTCTCTTTGAGTTCATCTTACTGGGGTTCATTGAGCTTCTTGGCTGTTTATATTCATGTCTTTCCTCAAACTTGGATTTCAGCCATTATTTCTTCAAATATTCTCTCTGCCATTTTCTATCCCTCTTCTCCTTTTGGGACTCTCATGATGGGTGTGTTGGTTTGCTTGTTGATGTCTCATCAACAAGCTCTGTTTACTGTTTACAAGCTCTGTTTACTGTTACTGTTCATCAACAGGCTCTGTTTACTGTTCTTCAGTTTTCTTTCTTTCTGTTCCTCAAACTCAGTAATTTCTATTGTCCTATCTTCAAGTTCACTGATTTTTTTTCTTTCTGCTTGCTCAATCAAATCTGCCTTTGAATCTCTCTAATGAATGCTTCATTTTAGTTATTGTGCTTTTCAGCCTCAGAGTTTATTTATTTATTTTAGCTTTTTTTTAGGTTTTCTCTTTATTTTAAAAAAATTTTTTTTCCATTGCTTTTATTTATTTTTTTTTTATTGCAGTATAATTGCTTTACGATCTTGTGTTAGTTTCTGCTGCACAGTGAAGTGAATCAGCCATATGCATACAAACATCCCCTCCCTCTTGGAACTCCCTCTGGCTTCATCCCATGCAACTAGACCGTCACAACCAGGCTGTGCTTCCAGTGCTATACAGCAGGTTCCCACTAGTTATCTGTTTTACACATGGTAGTGTATTTATGTCAAACCTAATCTTCCAATTCATCCCACCCTTCCCTTCCCACCTGTGTCCACATGTCCATTCTCTACATCTGCCTTTCTATTCCTACCTTGAAAATAGGTTAATCTGTACCATCTTTCTAGATTCCACATATATGCATTAATATACAATATTTGTTTTTCTCTTTCTGACCCACTTCAGTCTGTATTACAGACTCTAGGTCCATCCACGTCTCTACAAATGACCCATATCATTTCTTTTCATGGCTGAGTAATATTCCATTATATATATGTACCACATCTTCATTATCCATTCATCTGTCAGTGGACATTTAGGTGGTTTCCATATCCTGGCTATTGTAAATAGTGCTGCAGTGAACATGGGGGTACATGTGTCCTTTTGAATTATGGTTTTCTCAGGGTATATGCCCAGTAATGGGATTGCTGGGTCATATGGTAGTTCTATTTTTAGTTTTTTAAGGAACCTCCATACTGTTCTCCATAGTGGCTCTATCAGTTTACATTCCCACCAGCACTGCAAGAGGGTTCCCTTTTCTCCACACCCTCTCCAGCATTCATTGCTTGTAGATTTTCTGATGATGGTCATTCTGACCAGTGTGAGGTGATACCTCATTGTAGTTTTGATTTGCATTTCTCTAATAATTAGTGATGCTGAGCATCTTTTCATGTGTTTGTTGGCCATCGGTATGACTTCTTTGGAGAAATGTCTATTTAGGACTTCCACACATTTTTTGATTGGGTTGTGCGGGTTTTTTTGATATTGAGCTGTATGGGCTGTTTGTATATTTTGGAGATTAATCCTATGTCTGCTGCTTCATTAGCAAATATTTTCTCCCATTCTTTGGGTTATCTTTTTGTCTTATTTATGGTTTCCTTTGCTGTGCAAGAGCTTTTAAGTTTAATTGGGTCCCATTCATTTATTTTTGTTTTTATTTTCATTACTCTAGGAGGTGGGTCATAAAAGATCTTTCTGTGATTTATGCCAAAGAGTGTTTTTCCTATGTTTCCTCTAAGAGTTTTATACAGTCTGGTTGGTCTTACATTTAGGTCTTTAATCCATTTTGAGTTTATTTGTGTGTATGCTGTTAGGTAGTGTTCTAATTTCATTCTTTTACATGTAGTTGTCCAGTTTTTCCAGCACCATTTTTTGAAGAGCTATCTTTTCTCCATTGTATATTCTTGCCTCCTTTGTCATAGATTAGGTGGCCATAGGTGTGTGATTTTATCTCTGGGCTTTCTATCCTGTACCATTGATCTATATTTCTGTTTTTGTGCCAGTACCACACTTTCTTGATTATGGTAGCTTTGAAGTATAGTCTGAAATCAGGGGAGCCAGATTCCTCCAGCTCTGTTTCTCTTTCTCAAGATTGTTTTGACTATTTGGGGTCTTTTGTATTTCCATACGAATTGTATATTTTTTTTGTTCTAATTCTCTGAAAAATGCCATTGGTAATTTGATAGAGATTGCATTGAACCTGTAGATTGCTTTGGGTAGTTTAGTCATTTTCACAATATTCATTCTTCCAGTCCAGGAGCATGGTATATCTCTTCATCTGTCTGTGTCATCTTTGATTTCTTTCATCAGTGTTTTATCGTTTTTCTGTGTACAGGTCTTTTGCCTCCTTAGGTAGGTTTATACCTAGCTATTTGATTCTTTTTGTTGTGATGGTAAATGGGATTGTTCTTTAAATTCTCTTTTTGATCTTTCATTGTTAGTGTATAGGAATACAAGAGAATTCTGAGCATTAATTTTGTATCCTGGAACCTTACCAGATTCACTGATTAGTTCTAGTAGTTTTCTGGTGGGATCTTTAGGATTTTCTATGTATAGTGTTATGTCACCTGCAAACAGTGACAGTTTTACTTCTTCCTTTCCAATTTGTAGCCATTTTATTTCTTTTTCTTCTCTGATTGCCATGATTAAGACTTCCTATGCTTTGCTGAGTAATAGTGGTGAGAGTGGATATCCTTGTCTTGTTCCTGATCTTAGAGGAAATGCTTTCGGTTTTTCACTATTGAGAATGATGTTTGCTGTGGGTTTGTCATATACGGCCTTTATTGTGTTGAGGTAGGTTCCCTCTATGCCCATTTTCTGGAGAGTTTTTTTATCATAAATGAGTGTTGAATTTTGTCAAAAGCTTTTTCTGCATCTATTGAGATGGTCATATGGTTTTATTCTTTAATTTGTTAATATGGTGTATCACATTAATTGTTTTGCATATATTGAAGAATCCTTGTATCTCTGGGATAAATCCCACTTGATCATGGGGTATAATCCTTTTAATGTGTTGTTGGATTCTGTTTGCTAGTATTTTGTTGAGGATTTTTGCATCTATGTTTATCAGTGATATTGGACTGTAATTTTCTTTTCTTGTGATATCTCTGTCTGGTTTTGGTATCAGGGTGATGCTGGCCTCATAGAACGAGTTTAGGAGTGTTCCTCCCTCTGCAATTTTTTGGAAGAGTTTGAGAAAGATTTGTATTAGCTCTTCTCTAAATGTTTGATAGAATTTGCCTGTGAAGCCATCTGGTCCTGGGCTTTTGTTTGTTGGAAGATTTTTAATTACAGTTTCAATTTCACTGCTTGTGATTGGTCTATTTATATTTTCTAATTCTTTCTGGTTCAGTCTTGGAAAGTTGTACCTTTCCAAGAATTTGTTCATTTCTTCCACGTTGTCCATTTTATTGGCATGTAGTTGCTTGTAGTAGTCTATTACGATCTTTTGTATTTCTGCAGTGTCAGTTGTAATATACTTTTTCATTTCTGATTTTACTGATATGCATCCTCTCCCTCTTTTTCTTGATGAGTCTGGCTAAAGGTTTATCAATTTTGTTTATTTTCTCAAAGAACCAGCTTTTAGTTTTATTGATCTTTACTATTGTTTTCTTTGTTTCTATTTCATTTATTTCTGCTCTGATCTTTATGATTTCTTTCCTTCTATTAACTTTGGGTCTTCTTTGTTCTTCTTTTTCTTGTTTCTTTAGGTGTAAGGTTAGATGGTTTATTTGAGATTTTTCTTGTTTCTTGTGGTGAGCTTGAATTGCTATAAACTTTGCTCTTAGAACTGCTTTTGCTGCATTCCATAGGTTTTTGGATCATCATGTTTTTGTTGTCGTTTGTTTCTAGGTATTTTTTTATTTCTTCTTTGATTTATTCTGTGATCTCTTGAGTATTTAGCAGAGCACTGTTTAGCCTCCACGTGTTTGTGTTTTTTACAGGTTTTTTTTTCCTGTAATTGATTTCTAATTTCATAGCGTTCTGGTTGGAAAAGGTGGCTGATATGATTTCAATATTCTTAAATTTTCCAAGGCTTGATTTGTGACCCAAAATAGAGTACGTTCCATGTGCACTTGAGAAGAAAGTGTATTCTTCTGCTTTCAGGTAGGATGTCCTATAAATATCAATTAAGTCTGTCTGGTCTACTGTGTTATTTAAAGCTTGTGTTTCCTTATTTATTTTCTGTCTGGATGATCTGTCTTTTAGTGTAAACAGGGTGTTAAAGTCCCGCACTATTATTGTGTTACTGTCGATTTCCCTTTTATGGTGGTTAGCATTTGCCTTATGTATTGAGGTGCTCCTATGTTGGGTGCATAAATATTTATAATTGCTATGTTTTCTTCTTGGATCGATCCCTTGATCATTATGTAGTCTCCTTCCTTATCTCTTGTAACAGTCTTTATTTTAAAGTCTATTTTATCTGATGTGATTATTGCTACTCCAGCTTGTGATTTCTATTTACATGGAATATCTTTTTCCATCCCCTCACTTTCAGTCTGTATGTATCCCTAGGTCTAAAGTGGGTCTCTTATAGGCAGCATATATATGGGTCCTGGTTTTGTATCCATTCAGCCAGTTTGTGTCTTTTGGTTGGAGCATTTAATCCATTTACATTCAAGGTCATTATTGATATGCATGCTCCTATTACCATTTTATTAATTGTTTTGGGTTTGTTTTTGTGGGTCTTTTTCTCCTATTGTGTTTCCTGCCTAGAGAAGTTCCTTTAGCCTTTGTTGTAAAGCTAGTTTGGTGGTGCTGAATTCTCTTAGCTTTTGCTTGTCTGTAAAGCTTTTGATTTCTCCATCAAATCTGAATGAGATCCTTGTTGGGTAGAGTAATCTTGGTTGTAGGCTTTTCCCTTTCATCACTTTAAATATATCCTGCCACTCCCTTCTGGCCTGCAGAGTTTCTGCTGAAAAATCAGCTGATAACCTTATGGGGATTCCCTTGTATGTTATTTTTTGCTTTTCCCTTGCTGCTTTTAATATTTTTTCTTTGAATTTAATTTTTGTTAGTTTTATTAATATGTGTCTTGGTGTGCTTCTCCTAGGGTTTATCCTGTGCAGGACTCTCTGTGCTTCCTGGACTTGGGTGGCTCTTTCCTTTCCCATGTTAGGGAAATTTTCAACTATAATCTCTTCAAATATTTTCTCAGTCCCTTTCTTTTTCTCTTCTTCTTCTGGGACCCCTATAATTCGAATGTTGGTGTGTTTAATGTTGTCCCAGAGGTCTCTGAGACTGTCCTCAGTTCTTTTCATTCTTTTTTCTTTATTCTGCTCTCCAGCATTTATTTCCACCATTTTATCTTCCAGCTCACTTATCCGTTCTTCTGCCTCAGTTATTCTGCTATAGATTCCTTCTAGAGTATTTTTAATTTCAGTTATTTTCTTGATTATCACTGTTTGTTTGCTCTTTAGTTCTTCTAAGTCCTTGTTAAATGTCTTTTGTATTTTCTCCATTCTGTTTCTGAGATTTTGCATCATCTTTACTATCATTACTCTGAATTCTTTTTCAGGTAGGTTGCCTATTTCCTCTTCATTTATTTGGACTTGTAGGTTTTTACCTTGCTCCTTTGTCTGTAACATATTTTTTTGTCATCTCATTTTTTTATGGGTGGGGCTGTATTCCTCTCTTACTGGTTTTTTGGCCTGAGGCATCCAGCACTGGAGTTTGCAGGCAGTTGGTTAGAGCTGAGTCTTGGTGCAGAGATGAGGACCCCTGTAAGACTCACTCTGATTAATATTCCCTGCAGTTTGAGTTTCTCTGTTAGTCCCACCGTTTGGACTCAGCACTCCCACCACAGGAGCTCAGGCCTGACCCCTGGCCTGGGAACCAAGATCTTGCAAGCCACGCAGCATGGCAAAAGATAAGAAAAAACAAGAGCAGTACAATAACAAAGCACAAAAAATAAAATAAAATTAGAAAGATTAAAAAATGTTGGGAAAAATAAAAATATAATTAAAACAACTACAAGGTAAAACAGAACCACAACAGAAAAAGAAAGAAAAAAAAAGAAAAAGGGAACAAGCCAAAAGGAGCAGAACAATAACAAAGTATAAAGAATAAAATAAAATCAGATAAATAAAGGATTAATTAGAAAAAAATAAAAATATAAATGAATCAGCAGTAACAAGGTAAAACAGAACCACACCCTAAAAGAAGAAGAAAAAAAGAACAGAGGAAAAAAGAAAAAAGGCTGGAAAAGGCCTTGGCTGTGGGGGAGGAGCCTTAGTGGGGGGTAGAATGTAGGCAGGGGTGGGGTAGGGTAGAGTGGGGCCTAGGCTGAGTACCTGCGTGGCTGGGGGTGAGTGGGGGAGGCAGCACAGCCTGAGGGGAGCCTTGGAGCATGGAGTTCCAGAGTTTGGAGGTAAGGCTCTGGGTGAGGGTGTGTGGGCAGGATTTAGGCCCAGTGCAGTTGAAGGAGTCTCAGAGGGAGTCTCAGAGTGCTGAGTGTAGAGGTAGGGCCCTGAGTGGGCATGTAGAAGCGGGTCTTAGGCTCTGCACTGCTGGAGGTAGCCTCTGCAGGCTGAAGATTAGGCCCAGGAGCCAAACAGGCTCCCCGGTGCCCAAGTGGGCAGGGAAAGCACTGGCCATGCTCCCTTCCATTCCTCCACTCCCCTGAGTGTCTCCCCCATCGCTGCTGAACCCCTAACCGTGGATGGGCCCCACCAGGTGTGAGAACTCCTCCGTTCCCCCAGCCACCCCTCAAGGGTGCTGGTTGGTCCCATCACTCCCGCCTTTACTTTTGCTCCCCCTGCCCTCCCTCCCACTCCCTCAGGACCCACACAGCTGGAGGGGGCCTCAGTGGGCAGAGGATCAGGCCCAGATCTCAGCAGACTCCCCAGGGCCCAAGTGGGCAAGGGAAATGCTGGCCATGCTCCCTTCTGATCCTCTGCCCTCCCAGCGGCACCTCCTTTCCCACTCTGGGCGTGGGATCCCTTCCCCTCCCCCAACCACCCCTCAGGGGTGCTGATTGCATCTGGCCTCCACTTCTCCTCCCCCCTCTCTACCCACCACATCCTACTCGGCCACTGGGGGTTCCTCCTGTCCCCTTAGGTGTCCATGGTCCCCACCAGTGCCTGATAGGTGCCCTAGTTGTGTGGAGACACAAACAACACATCCTTCTCATCTGCCATCTTGACCTCTATCTCTTTATTGATATTTCCTTTTTCTTTTATAATTTTATTTTATTTATTTCTTTTTCACTGTGTTGGATCTTCGTTGCTGTGCACGGGCTTTCTCTAGTTGCGGTGAGTGGGAGCTACTCTTCGTTGCAGTGCGCAGGCTTCTCATTGTGGGGGCTTCTTGTTGCAGAGCACAGGCTCTAGGCTCACAGGCTTCAGTAGTTGTGGCATGCGGGCTCAGTAGTTTTAGCTTGCAGGCTCAGTAGTTATGGCTCGTGGGTTCTAGAGCACAGGCTCAGTAGTTGTGGCGCACGGGTTCAGTTGCTCCACAGCATGTGGGATCTTCCCAGACCAGGGATTGAACCCCTGTCCCCTGCATTGGCAGGCAGATTCTTAAGCACTGTGCCACCGGGGAAGTCCTGATATTTCCATTTTTATCACATGTTGTTTTCTTGACTTTCCACATCTTCCTTTAGTTCTATGAGCATCTGTTAGACAGATGTTTAAAAATCTTTGTCTAATATATCTGCCATTAAGTCTTATTCAGGGACAGATTCTGTTGGTTCATTTTTTTCCTTTTAATGGACCACAGATTCCTGTTTGTTTGTATGTTTTGTGATTTTTTTGTTCAACATTGGACATTTGAATCCAAGAAATGTGGTAACACTGGTAATCAGATTCTCCCCCTTTCCCAGTGTTTGCTGGGGGGTTTTTTGTTTTGTTTTGTTGTTGTTTTTGTAGGCTGTTTCTATGCCAAGGAGCAGCCTGACATGTAAACTTAGTATGTTCCTAGGTCTTTTCTGAGCCTTTCCCTGTGCATTCATTGTCATGTTGTAATTTTCCCCATATATGCAATTGTTTTTGAATGTTTAATCTTTAATGCCTGGCTCCTGAAAAGGGGAAAGCAAAAAATGGAGAGAAGAAATCAGAACACAGATCCCCAATATTTGGAGAACAGAGTTCTTTTTACCCATTCTACCTCCCACATGCTATGTGCAAGCTGCTCCAGGAACTCCTGCACAGCTGCCTGCCATGTGTCTGGGGGTGAGGAAAAGGTAGCTGCTACTCTGTTAAGAGCTGAAATCGACTGAAATTAATCACATTTTACTGGCCAAGCCTTGCCCTGGAAGGTGCAAGCCTTTAAGACTCCAGGGTTTCAAAAGAGTTATATTAGATTCTGGCAGTGCAATTGCCGTTTGGGTGGAGATGCAGATTCCTGGTGCTTCATACTCTGCCATCTTCCCAGAATCCTCTTTCTATTATGTATTAACAGGATCATTTTGCCTGCTCTGCTGAGAATATACTGAACCGGAGCAAGGAGGAAGCATGGATACCAGTTATGAGGTAAGTAATCCAGATAAAAGATCCTCAACAGGAGATCAGAGTACGTATAAGGCTAAGGCAAGGATAATTACTCCCCTGTAAAGGGATTACTTCCTGCCAGGTCACCTGGCTGTGTCTCTTGACTAACGGCCATTGTCCTTTTCAAGATAGGTAATTCTATAGTTTTTTCTTTTCTCTTTTCTCTTGGGGTGATGATAGCTTGGCTACTATTAAATTTGGGATTAGTGAACTATCCTTTGTGCTTTTCCTATATCTACATCTTATAAATAGTCCTTTATAAATAAACCTTCATTGAATTATCTTTTTGAAATGTGCCATTTGTTTCTTGTTGACACCCTAATTGATACATGAATTCTTCAGTTTGGGATACACTATTTTAAGTACTCACATTAAATCAAGCTTGTTAATTATGTCCAAATATTTTATATTATTGCATTAAAAAATCTATGATCTATTAGTTACTGACAGAACTATGTTTAAATCTCCCATTATTACTATCATACCCTGTGTCTTTAAGAACTGGGATTCTCAGTATGGAAGAGAGGAAATAGAGAAGTAATATAGAAAATAGAAGAGGTCACATAAAAACACTGTAGTATTAAATTTGAATTGGAAGTATTCATACGAACTTGTGTATATGTGTGTGTATATATGTATGTGTATGTACATATACATATCTGTATGTGTCTTAGCTCTATCCACCAAAAAGGAGTAGAAAATGTCCAACCCAATAATAATGAGCAATCCTAACACCCACATTCCCAAATTGTAGTCTAGAATTAATATTTGCCATTCAAAGAAACCAGGGCATTTTAGAAAAATGGTTTATTCCAGAAATGTGCAAGATGAATCTGGAATATCTTATCATTACTAGATAGCAAGGAAGCTATCAAAGACTACTAAGATTAAATGAAAAAGATACAGGCCTAAACTTGAAGAGGCTCTCACTGGCCAGATATGGGACACACTGAGCTTCGGTAAGGGTCATGATCACAATAGATTTAAACTCATAGAATCCATGGGTTTCATAGTGATAAAAAATATTAGTCACTTTGAGAGAATGATAGGAAACAAATTTGTTACTTGGAAACTGGCAAAGGGAAAGATAGAGAATTTATCCTGCCTTTCCTACATGAACTGTATCATTTGGTAACCAAATAATAGACAAAGAGAAGCATCACTTTAATGAAGTATTTTAACTAATAAAAAAGAAAATGTTAGAATTAGAATATCAGCATTTTGGAAGTCTCAGTGAATTAGTGGCTAAAAGCATTCAGCAGCAATAGTTGTTAAATCACAGTCAGACATGATGCGCCTCTTAATGAAAGAGCACAGCACTACCTGTGGTCTTGCCGATGTGAATAAACCTGGGTCTGTTCAAGCCTCAGGATCCAGCTGCCAACTTGAAGGAAATACAAGAGTCAGAGGAACACTGAATTGCATGTTCCTCTGAACCAGTTTCAAGGCTGCTCACCTTAAAATAATTCAGTAAGCTACGCATTCATGTATTATTCTTGATCTGTGTTTTATTTAACAGGGGAAAAAAAATTTAAAAGATCTCTCACTGTGCGTCATAGAATTGCTTGTTCTTCCTTGTAGTTCTCTCAGTTTTGTCGTATATAAATAATAAATAAATAAATAAATAGATACATGTGTATAGAGAGAAAGAGCTAAGGGGGTGTGGGGGAAGAGGGCAATTTTAGTTGTAGCACGTAGGATCTTTGTTGCCTCATGCGGGATCTAGTTCAAACCCGGGCCCCCTGCATTGGGAGCATGGAGTCTTAGCCACTGGACCACCAGGGAAGTCCCAACATACAAGTTTAGAATTATTAAATCTTCTGGTAAATTGTGTTATGATTCTCTATGGTGTTAATGTTTTTTTTTCCCTTGAAGTCTATTTTTATATTAATATAACGACACCAGCTTTCTTGTTGTTAATATTTTCCTGTTATATCTTTGTCCATCCATTTAGTTTTTAACCTTACTGTATTACTTTGTTTTAGATGTGTCTCTAGTAAGCCAGATATTGCTACATTTTGTTTTCCATCCAGTCTGTCAATCTTTGTTTTTTAACTGATGTTTTATACACCTTTATGTACTGTGATTACTGATATATTTGGATTTGTCTTACCAGCTTATTTTGTGTTATCTATGATCCTATTTCTTAGTGTTTTCTTTTTCTGCTTTCTTGGCAACTTTTGGGTTTTTTTCATTTTATTTTTTTGCCCACTACTATTTTCAAAAGTATATACTCTATTTCTAATATTTTAGGGATTACTTTTTATATTTTAATATTTATACTTAACATATCAAAGACTAAAATTATTCAGTATTCTTATCCTTTTCCCAAACAACACAGGAATGCTAGAATACTTGAATTCAGATCAAAACCTCCTGATTAAATACAATTTTTTCCTGTACTTTAGTTCTGCTTTTTAAATCCTTAATGATGTTATTATTTTATAATATCAATATGTATTTAGACTTACCTTTTAAGGTAAGGATAATTTATTACTCTTTTTAGATTTAGAATTATTTATCCCTTATTACATATAATTCATCTCACATTTTAGAGACCTTCCATCTGTGAATACTTTCTACTTGAAGTTTCTTCTTTAGAATTTCTTTTACTGAGGATCTGTTGGTGACAAATTCTCTCAATTCTTATATGTTTGAAATTATCTTTAGTTTGAATTTGTTCTTAAATGATATTTTCACCAAGATGGCAGTTTTAGGTTGAAACTTCTTTTCTCTATTCTCGTTCAGCTTTTGTTGTTACTGTTAAGAAATCATCTGTCAGTATAATAGCAGTTCTTTTGTAGGCAGTATGTTTTTTTTCTCTAGCTACATTCAGGATTTTCTATTCTACAGTTTCACTGTAAGGTACCTAAGTAAAGATTTTCTATTTATCATGCTTGGTATTTGATGGGATTCCTGAATTGACATATTTTATAAGTTCTGGAAAATTCTAAGGCATTATCTTTTAAAACATTGGTGTTTCTCCATTCTCCCTATCCTGTCCTCCTGAAACTGATTAGATGCACATTAGGTCTTCTCAATCTATCCTTCATTTGTCTTAATCAATTTCACTTCTTCCCATGCTAAATTTAAAATAATTCCTTCAAATTCATCTTCCTAGTCTTCATTTTGAGTTAACATTTTCCATTTCTAGAAATCTGTTTTTTCCATGTTATGTTTGTTGTTGTAAAAAATATTCTCTTGCTCTTTATCCATATTCTGGATCCCTTTTTTTTTTTTTTTTAATTATACTAAACAGGGGTTGGGGCTTGGTCAATATGGCAGAGTAGGAAGACCCTGAGCTCACCTCCTCTCACGGGTACACCAAAATTACAACTATTTACAAAGCAACTATTGATAAGAAAGAGCAAAATCTAGCAGAAAAGATCTTCTACAACTAAAGATACAAAAAAGGATCGACAAAATGGGTAAGAGGGGCAGAGTCATGGTATTGTCAAGATCCATACCCCCAGGTAGGTGACCCACAAACAGGAGGTTAATTACGACAACAGAGGTTCTTCCCACAGAGCAACGGATCTGAGCCCCACGCCAGCTCCCCAACCCAGGGGTCTTTCACTGGGAAGACAATCCCCAAGAACATTTGGCTTAGAAGGCCAGCAGGGCTTACTTTCAGGCTATGGGAAATAGAGACTCCACTCTGCGCCCACAAAATCACACACTCCAAGACCCAGGGCAGAAGCAAAAATTTGAAAGGAGCCTGGGTCAGACCCACCTGCTGATCTTGAGGAGTCTCTGAAGAGGCAAGAGTGAACTGGAGCACATCCTGGTGACGTAGACACTGGCGGCAGCCATTTTTAGGAGCTCATTCTACCATGTAGGCACTGGTACTGGCAAGCACAATTCTGGAATCCTCCATCTAGCTTAGCACCAGGACCTGTCCCCATCCACCAGCCTATTAGCACCAGTACTGGGATGCCTCAGGCCAGGCAACTAGTTGGGCAGGGACACAGCCACACCCATGAGCAGGCAGGCTACCTTAAGACCTTCTGAGCCCATAGCCACCCTGGGGCACATCCCTGTCCACCAGAGGACCAGGACCCTGCCTCACAGTGTGAAGGCACTAGCACGGGGATTCCCAGGTGACTGCAGCCAGAGAACCCAGGACCCAGCCTGTCCACCAGCAGGTTAACACCGACTCTGAGATACTTTGGACTCAGCCAGCTGACCCAGGATCCAACCCCACTCATCATTATGCTAACATCAACTTTGGCACACCCTGGAACCCACAGCCAACCATGTCAGGAACCAGCCCCAACCACCAGAAAGCCAACACTAGATCTGGGAACACTGGCCACGCAACCACCTACCTTAGAACCTGGCTCTGCCCACCAGTGAGCCAGAACTAGCCCTGGGATCCACGAGGTTTCTGCAGCCAGCTGCCTTGTGATGTGGCCCTGCCAACCAGCATCTGGCAGGCTCCATGCAAGACAGGGCCTGGCAACCAACGAGATCAGGGGACACCACACCTACCAGACCACTCACAGTAGTCAGCACACCACAACAGAAAGACCCATATAGCCCACATAGGGAGCACCCCTAGAGCATATGGCTCTGATGACCAGAGGGGAATGTGCTGCTGGGATGCACAGCATGTCTCCTACAAAAAAATCTGTAATAACACACAAAAAAAGAAAGGAACAAAAATGAACTACAGAAACAAGCCCAAAGCAATGAACAAAATGTCAATACCTATCAGTAATTACTTTAAATGTAGATGATCTAAATGCTCCAATCAAAACACATAGTTTGGCTGAATGGATACAAAAACAAGATCCATATATATGCTGCCTATAAGAGAGTAACTTCAGATCTAAAGTCATATACAGACAGAAAGTGAGCTGATGGAAAAAGGTATTCCATGCAAATGGAAATCAAAAGAAATTCGGGTAGCAATACTTATATCAGGAAAAATAGACTTTAAAACAAAAACTATAACAAGAAACAAAGAAGGACATTACATAATGATCAAGGGATCAATCCAAGAAGAATTTATAACAAGTGTAAATATGTATGCAACCAACATAGGAGCACCTAATATATAAAGCAAATACTAACAGACATAAATAGGGAAATTGCCCTTTGGAGGTCAGAGATAGCAGGGTCCAGGCGCTCAGCTCCACCATGCTCCAGGGGCACAGAACAAAGGATCAGAGCTGGGGGAGGGGGAGCCCTATCCCCCCCCTCACCGAGTCAGGGGCTGCAGGCTTCCCACAGCAGGTCACAGGAGTCCTGTGGGAAGCCCCATCTCCAGGCACAAGACGGCCGTGAAACTCCATGGGAGCCCTCAGACAGCAGACTCGAGGGGCTCAGGGGGAGTCTGATACCTGATCATCTCCCACACCTCACCCCAGTCTGCAAGGGGTCAAGCATGGGACCCACCCCCTTAGGTTATGGAGGGGACGCTGAAGCTCAGGGAGACGCCAGAGGGTGTTATGGGGTTGCCTAGGGTGCAGGACAGTGCGGGACTGGACCCACACAGGTGCTTCCTGGACCTCACCCTCAATGGGAGTAAACACATACACACTTGCTACCACACATGCATGAACATGAACACATGAACACACACACATACACACGCACACAGACCTAGGCATGCCTGCAGCTGCATACCCGGCCCCTCCTCCACCTCCTGCCCTGGGCCGGGCACCAGATACCTCAGCTGTGGAACACGACCCAGGGCTGCAACTCAAGGCTGCCTCCCACCTGCCCCCTTGCAGACTGGGGTGAGGTGTGGGAGATGATCAGGTGTCAGAGCCCCCCTGTCTGAGGCCCCTGTTTCTGCTGCCCGAGGGCCACCATGGAGTTTCAGGGCCATCTTGTGCCTGGAGATGGAGCTTCCCATGGGACTCTCGTGACCTGCCGTGGGAAGCCTGCAGCCCCTGACTCGGCAGAGGGTCTGGGATGGGGCTCCCCTTCCCCCAGCTCTGATCCTTTACTCTGAGTCCCCAGAGCATGGTGGGGCTGAGCACCTGGACCCTTCTATCTCTGACCTCCACAGGGCCCCAGGCTGCCATCACTGTCCCCTGGTGGGTGCCCTGTCCTCCCCCCATCCCCTGAGCTGGCCCTGGCAGCTCTTAACCATTCACAGTGGCCTCCTCAGGAATCAGCTATTTGGGGTCAGCAGCTGAGGGCCACTCTCCCAGATGATTCTCAGAAAACTTCCAAGTCGCCCAGGGGAGGACCCGACAGGGCTGGCCTGTGTGTGCACATGTGTGTGTGGTCCTGTGTCCAGCAGATGGGCTTCCCTCTCAGGGCAGGATCTGGGGTGTCCTCATCTGCTCCCAACATATAATAATCGTAATGTACTTTAACACTCCACTTACATCAATGGACAGATAATCCAGACAGAAAATCAGTAAGGAAACACTGACCTTAAATGACACATTAGCCCACATGGACTTAATATATATGGAACTTTTCATCCAAAAGCAGTAGAATACAGATTCTTTTCTAGTGCACATGGAACATTCTCCAGGATAGATCACATGCTAGGGCACATAACAAGTCTCACATTTAAGAAGACAAATCATATCAAGCACTTTTCCTGAACACAATGATATGAGACTAGAAATCAAGTATAAGGGAAAAAAAACTGCAAAGAACACAAACACGTGGAGGCTAAACAATATGTCACTAAACAACAAAGGGGTCACTAAAGAAATCAAAGAGGAAATTAAAAACTACTTGGAAACAAATTAAACTGGAACATAATGATATAAAATTTATGGGACACAGAAAAAAGTTCTAAGAGGGAAGTTTATAAATGTCTACCTCACGAAGCAAGAAAGATCTTAAATAAACAATCTAACCTTACCCCTAAAAGAGCTAGAAAAAGAAGAACAAACAAAACCCAAACTTAGTAAAAGGAAAGAAAGAAAGATCAGAGCAGAAATAAATGAAATAGAGACTAAAAAACATATAAAAGATAAAGCTAAAAGCTAGTTCTTTGAAAAAATAAACAAGGTTGATAACTGACCTTTAACTAGTCTTGTAAAGAAAAAAAAGAGGACCTAAATAAATAAAGTCAGAAATGAAAGAGAAGTTACAAACCAACACCACAGAAATACAAAGTTCATAAGAGATTACTACGAACAATTTTATGTGTAAAACAGACACCTAGAAAGAATGGATAAATTCCTAGAAATGTGAAATCTCCCAAGACAAAATCAAGAAGAAATAGAAAATATGAACAGACCAATTACCGGTAATGAAATTGAATCAGTAATTTTAAAAACTCCTAAAAAAACAGAAGTCCTGGATTAAACAGCTTCACAAGTGAATTCTACTAAACATTTAAAGAAGAGTTTATTTCTGGGACACAGAAATAAACCCATGCTTATATGGTCAATTACTCTATGACAAAAGAGGCAGGAATATACAATAGGGAAAAGACAGCCCCTTGAATAAATAGGGTTGGGAAAACAAGACAGCTAGATGCTGAAGAATCAAACTGGACTACTTACTCACACCATATACAAAAGTAAACTTAAAATGGATTAAACACTTAAATGTAAGTCCTGAAACCATAAAACTCCTAGAAATAAACATAGGCAGGACACTCTTTGACATCAAGCATAGCAATATTTTGGAAGATCTATCTCATCAGGCAAAGAAACAGAAGCAAAATTAAACAAATGGGACTACATACAACTAAAAAGGTTTTGAACAACAAAGGAGACTATCAACAAAAAAGGCAGCCTACTAAATGGGGAAGATATTTGTAAATGATATACATAATAAGGGGTTATATCCAAAATGTACAAAAAGCTCATACATCTCAACATCAAACAAACAAAAAAACCCAAACCCCTGATTAAAAAATGGGCACAACAGCTGAATAGACATTTTTCTGAACAAGAAAAATACAGATGGCCAACAGGCATATGAAAACATGTTCAATCTTACTAATAATCAGAGCAATGAAAATCAAAACCACAAGATACCACCTCACACCTGTCAAAATGGCTATCATCAAAAACCAACAAATAACAAGTGTTGGCAAAGATATGAAGAAGTGGGAACTCTTGTGCATTGTTTGTAGGATTATAAATTGGTATAGTCACTATGGAACACAATATGGAGGTTTCTCAAAAATTAAAAATAGGGACTTCCCTGGTGGCACAGTGGTTAAGAATCCGCCTGCCAATGCAGGGGATGCGGGTTTGAGTCCTGGTCAGGGAAGATCCCACATGCTGCGGAGCAACTGAGCCCGTGTGCCACAACTACTGAGCCTGCGCTCTAGAGCCCATGAGCCACAACTACTGAAGCTTGAGCGCCTAGAGCCCATGCTCCACAAAAAGAGAAGCCAGCGCATGGTAATGAAGAGTAGCCCCCGCTCGCCGCAACTAGAGAAACAGCAACAAAGACCCAATGCAGCCAAAAATAAATAAATAAATTTATAAAAAAAAAAACAAAATGAGAAATGGTTCCTATCCTCAAAGAAT
>NW_020172632.1:3605783-3662620 GCF_003031525.2 Neophocaena asiaeorientalis asiaeorientalis | reverse complement strand
AGGTGTATGCATATGTCCAGACTCATCGAAATGGTGAGTCTGTGTGTGTGTGTGTGTGTGTGTGTGTATATATATATATATATATATATATATATATACAGAAACACAATGGAATTCTACTCAGCAATAAAAAAGAGAAATCCTGCCATTTGCAACAACATGGATGGATCTATAGAGTATTACGCTAAATGAATAAGTCAGACCTGGAAAGTCAAATACCTTATGATCTCACATATATGGAATTAAAAACCAAAACAAACAAACAAAACAAAATGAAAACAGACTGAGAGATACAGATGGGTGGTTGCCGGAGGGGAGGGGAATGGGGAGAGCTGAAATAGGTGAAGGGGACTAAGAAGTACAGATCTCCAGTTATAAAATAAGCCATGGGGATGTAATATATACAGCATAAGGAATATGATAATATTGTAATAACTTTGTATGGGGACAGATGGTTACTAGACTTATAGATGTGGTCATTTCATAATGTATACAAATGTCAAATCACTATGTAGTATATCTGAAACTAGCATAATATTGTATGTCAACCATATTTTAATTTAATAAAAAGGTATTCAACTTATACCGCAGAAGTCCACCCACTGGAGTGAAGGTTCTGAGCCCCACATCAGGCTTCCAAACCTGGGGGTCCGGCAGCAGGAGTAGAAATTGCTAGAGAATCAAACTTTGAAGTCTAGTGGGATTTGATTACAGGACTTCGACAGGATGGGGGGAAACAGAGATTCTGCTCTTGGAGGGCACACACAAAATAGTGTGTGCATTGGGACACAGGGGAAGGAGCAGTGACCCCATAGGAGACTGAACCAGACATACCTGCTAGTGTTGGAGGGTCTCCTGCAGAGGCAGGGGCTGGCTGTGCCTCACTGTGAGGACAAGGACACTGGCAGCAGAAGTTCTGGAAAGTACTCCTTGGCATGAGCCCTCCCAGAGCCCGCCATTAGCCCCACCAAAGAGCATGGCTAGGATCCAGGGTTGGGTCACCTCAGGCCAAACAACTAAAAGGGAAGGAACCCAGCCCCACCCACCAGCAGACAAGCAGATTAAAGTTTTACTGATCTCTGCCCACCAGAGCAACAGCCAGCTCTATCCACCCCCAGTCCCTCCCATCAGGAAACTTCCACAAGCCTAATCCACCAGAGGGCAGACAGCAGAAACAGGAAGAACTACAATCCTGCAGCCTGTGGAACAAAAACCACATTCACAGAAACATACACAAGATGAAAAGGCAGAGGGCTATGTACCAGATGAAGGAACAAGATAAAACCCCAGAAAAACAACTTAATGAAACGGAGATAGGCAATCTTCCAGAAAAAGAATTCAGAATAATGATAGTGAAGATGATGCAGGACCTCAGAAAAAAGAATGGAGGCAAAGATCGAGAAGATGCAAGAAATGTTTAACAAAGACCTAGAAGAATTAAAGAGCAAGCAAACAGAGATGAACAATACAATAACTGAAATGAAAACTACACTAGAAGGAATCAATAGCAGAATAACTGAGGCAGAAGAACGGATAAGTGACCTCGAAGACAGAATGGAGGCATTCACTGCTGTGGAACAAAATAAAGAAAAAAGAATTAAAAGAAATGTGGACACCCTAAGAGACCTCTGGGACAACAATAAACGCAACAACATTCACATGATAGGGGTCACAGAAGAAGAGAGAGAGAAAGGATCTGAGAAAATATCTGAAGAGATTATAGTCGAAAACTTCCCTAACATGGGAAAGGAAATGGCCACCCAAGTCCACGAAGCGCAGAGAGTCCCATACAGGATAAAGCCAAGGAGAAACATGCTGAGACACATAGTAATCAAATTGGCAAAAATTAAAGACAAAGAAAAATTACTGAAAGCAGCAAGGGAAAAATAACATACAAGGGAACACCCATAAGGCTAACAGCTGATTTCTCAGCAGAAACTCTACAAGCCAGAAGGGAATGGCATGATATACTTAAAGTAATGAAAGGGAAGAACCTACAGCCAAGATAATTCTACCCGGAAAGGATCTCATTCAGATTTGATGGAAAAATCAAAAGCTTTACAGACAAGCAAAAGCTAAGAGAATTCAGCACCACCAAACCAGCTCTACAACAAATGCTAAAGGAACTTCTCTAAATGGGAAACACAAGAGAAGAAAAGGACCTACAGAAACAAACCCAAAACAATTAAGAAAATGGTAATAGGAACATACATATCGATAATTACCTTAAACGTGAATGGATTAAATGTTCCAATCAAAAAACACAAGCTTGCTGAATGGATACAAAAACAAGACCCATATATATGCTGTCTACAAGACACCCACTTCAGACCTAGGGACAACTACAGACTGAAAGTGAGAATGCAAAAAGACATTCCATGCAAATGGAAATCAAAAGAAAGCTGGAGTAGCAATACTCATATCAGAAAAAATAGGCTTTAAAATAAAGAATGTTACAAGAGACAAGGAAGGACACTACATAATGATCAAGGGATCAATCCATGAAGAAGATATAACAATTATATATGCACCCAACATAGGAGCACCTCAATACATAAGGCAACTGCTAACAGCTCTAAAACAGGAAATCGACAGTAACACAATAATAGTGGGAGACTTTAAAACCTCACTTCCACCAATGGACAGATCATCCAAACAGAAAATTAAAAAGGAAACACAAGCTTTAAATGACACAATAGACCAGATAGATTTAATTGATATTTATAGGACATTCCATTCAAAAACAGCAGATTATACTTTCTCAGGTGCACACAGAACATTCTCCAGGATAGATCATATCTTATGTCACAAATCAAGCCTCAGTAAATTTAAGAAAATTGAAATCATAACAAGCATCTTTTCTCCACAATACTATGAGATTAGAAATCAATTTCAGGGGAAAAGTGAAAAACAAAAACACATGGAGGCTAAACAATACACTACTAAATAACAAAGAGATCACTGAAGAAATTAAAAAATACATAGAGACAAATGACCATGAAAACATGATGATCCAAAGCCTATGAGATGCAGCAAAAGTAGTTCCAAGAGGGAAGTTTATAACTATACAAGCCTACCACAGGAAGCAAGAAAAATCTCAAATAAACAATCTAACGTTACACCTAAAGGAACTAGAGAAAGAAGAACAAACAATAGATTATACTTTCTCAGGTGCACACAGAACATTCTCCAGGATAGATCATATCTTATGTCACAAATCAAGCCTCAGTAAATTTAAGAAAATTGAAATCATAACAAGCATCTTTTCTCCACAATACTATGAGATTAGAAATCAATTTCAGGGGAAAAGTGAAAAACAAAAACACATGGAGGCTAAACAATACACTACTAAATAACAAAGAGATCACTGAAGAAATTAAAAAATACATAGAGACAAATGACCATGAAAACATGATGATCCAAAGCCTATGAGATGCAGCAAAAGTAGTTCCAAGAGGGAAGTTTATAACTATACAAGCCTACCACAGGAAGCAAGAAAAATCTCAAATAAACAATCTAACGTTACACCTAAAGGAACTAGAGAAAGAAGAACAAACAAAACCCAAAGTTGGCAGAAGGAAAGAAATCATAAAAATCAGAAAAAAAATAAATTTAATAGAAACAAAGAAAACAATAGCAAAGATCAATAAAATTAAAAGCTGGTTCTTTGAGAAGATAAACAAAATTGATAAACCATTAGCCAGATTCATCAAGGAAAAGATGGAGAGGACTCAAATCAATAAAATTAGAAATGAGAAAGGAGAAGTTACAACAGACACTGCAGAAATACAAAGCATCCTAAGAGACTACTACAAGTAACTCTATGCCAATGAAATGGGGCTTTCCTGGTGGTGCAGTAGTTGAGAGTCCACCTCGCAATGCAGGGGACGTGGGTTTGTGCCGTGGTTCGGGAAGATCCCACATGCCATGCAGTGGCTGGGCCCATGAGCCATGGCCATTGAGCCTGTGCGTCCGGAGCCTGTGCTCCACAATGGGAGAGGCCACAACAGTGAGAGGCCCACGTACCACAAAAAAGAATAACAGAAAAATAAATAAAATGGACAACCTGGAAGAAATGGACAAATTCTTAGAAAGGTAAAATCTTCCAAGACTGAAGCAGGAAGAAATAAAAAATATGAACAGACCAATCACAAGTAATGAAATTGAAACTGTGATTAAAAATCTTCCAACAAACAAAAGCCCAGGACCAGATGGCTTCACAGGTGAATTCTATCAAACATTTACAGAACAGCTAACCCCCATCCTTCTCAAACTCTTCCAAAAGATTGCAGACAAAGGAAAACTCCCAAACTCATTCTATGAGGCCACAATGACCCTGATACCAAAATCAGGCAAAGAAAATTACAGACCAATAACACTAATGAACATAGACACAAAAATCCACAATGAAGTACTAGCAAACAGAATCCAACAACACATTCGTAGGATCATACACCATGCTCAAATGGGATTTATCCCAGGGATGCAAGGATTCTTCATATATGCAAATCAATCAATGTGATGCACCATACTAACAAATTAAAGAATGAAAACCATAGGATCATCTCAATAGATGCAGAAAAAGCTTTTGACAAAATTCAACACCCATTTATGATAAAAACTCTCCAGAAAGTGGGCATAGAAGGAACCTACCTCAACATAATAAAGGCCATATATGACAAACCAACAGCAAACATCATTCTCAATGGTGAAAAACTGAAAGCATTTCCTCTAAGATCAGGAAAAAGACAAGGATGTCCACTCTCACCACTATTATTCAACATAGTTTTCAAAGTTTTAGCCACAGCAATCAGGGAAGAAAAAGAAATACAAGGAATCCAAATCGGAAAAGAAGAAGTAAAGCTGTCACTGTTTGCAGATGACATGATACTATACATAGAGAATCCTAAAGATGCCACCAGAAAACTACTAGAGCTAAACAATGAATTTGATAATGTTGCAGGATACAAAATTAATGCACTGAAATCTCTTGCATTCCTATACACGAATGATGAAAAATCTGAAAGAGAAATTAAGGAAACACTCCCATTTACCATTGCAACAAAAATAATAAAATACCTAGGAATAAACCTACCTAGGGAGACAAAAAACCTGTATGGAGAAAGCTATAAGACACTGATAAAAGAAATTAAAGATGATACCAACAGATGGAGAGATATGCCATGTTTTTGGATTAAAAGAATCAATATTGTGAAAATGACTCTACTACCCAAAGCAATCTACAGATTCAGTGCAATCCCTATCAAATTACCAATGGCTTTTTTTTTTACAGAACTAGAACAAAAAAATGTTAAAATTTGTATGGAGACACAAAAGACCCCAAATAGCCACAGCAGTCTTGAGGGAAAATAAAACGGAGCTGGAGGAATCAGACTCCCTGACTTCAGACTATAGTACAAAGCTACAGTAATGAAGACAATATGGTACTGGCACAGAAACAGAAATATAGATCAATGGAATAGGATAGAAAGCCCAGAGATAAACCCACGCACCTATGGTCAACTAATCTGTGAAAAAGGAGGCAAAGATATACAATGGAGAAAAGACAGTCTCTTTAATAAGTGATGCTGGGAAAACTGGACAGCTACATGTAAAAGAATGAAATTAGAACACTCCCTAACACCATACACAAAAATAAACTCAAAATGGATTAGAGACCTAAATGTAAGACCGGACACTATAAAACTCTTAGAGGAAAACATAGGAAAAACACTCTTTGACATAAATCACAGCAAGATATTTTTTGATCCATCTCTTAGAGTTATGGAAATAAAAACAAAAATTAAAAAATGGGACCTAATGAAATTTAAAACTTTTGCACAGCAAAGAAACCATAAACAAGACGAAAAGACAACCCTCAGAATGGGAGAAAATATTTGCAAATGAATCATCGGAGAAAGATTAATCTCCAGAATATATAAACAGCTCATGCAGCTAAATATTAAAAAAACAAACAATACAATCCAAAAAGGGGCAGAAAACCTAAATAGACATTTCTCCAAAGAAGACATACAGATGGCCAAGAAGCACCTGAAAAGCTGCTCAACATCACTAATTATTAGGGAAATGCAAATCAAAACTACAATGAGGTATCACCTCACACCAGTTAGAATGGGCATCATCAGAAAATGTACAAACAACAAATGCTGGAGAGGGTGTGCAGAAAAGGGAACCCTCTTGCACTGTTCGTGGGAATGTAAGTTGATACATCCACTATGGAGAACAGTATGGAGGTTCCTTAAAAAACTAAAAATAGAATTACCATATGACCCAGCAATCCCACTACTCGGGATATACCCAGAGAGAACCATAATTCAAAAAGACACATGCACCCCAGTGTTCATTGCAGCACTATTTACAATAGCCAGGTCATGGAAGCAACCTAAATGCCCATCGACAGACAAATGGATAAAGGAGATGTGGTACATATGTACAATAGAATATTACTCAGCCATAAAAAGGAACGAAATTGGATCATTTGTAGAGTCGTGGATGGATCTAGAGACTGTCATGCAGAGTGAGGTAAGTCAGAAAGAGAAAAACAAATATCGTATATTAACACATATATGTGGAATGTAGAAAATGGTACAGATGAACTGGTGCAGAGCAGAAATTGAGACACAGAAGTAGAGAAAAAACGTATGGACACCAAGGAGGGAGAGCAGCGGAGGGTCAGTGGTGGTGTGATGAATTGGGAGATTGGGATTGACATGTATACACTGATGTGTATAAAATGGATGACTAATAAGAACCTGCTGTATAAAAAAATTAATTTAATTTAATTTTAAAAAAAGGTATTCACATTGGAAAAGAAGTAACACCATATCTATTTGAATATGAAATGGTCTTATATATAGAAAATCCTAAAATTTTTGAACACACATGAAAAAGCTATTAGAGCTAATAAAACAGTTTAGCAAGGTTGCAGACACAAGATCAATATACAAAAATCAATTGTATTTCTATACTCCAGCAGTGAACAGTCTGAAAATTAAGAAAATTTCATTTACAATGACATCAAACAGAATAAAAGAACTAAATAAATGGAAAAACATCCCATATGTTTGGATTGGAATATTTAATATTGTTAGGTGTTTATACTCTTCACATTGGTCTAAAGATGGAGAGCAAGCTCTAACAAAATCCAAGTTTCCTTTTTTGCAGAAATTGATAAGTAGATAACTAAAATTCATTTACAAATGCAGAGAACTCAGAATAATCAAAGCAATCTTGAAAAACAGGAACAAAGTTCAAGTACTAAAAAAAAAAAAAAGTTCAAGTACTTGCTCTTCTCAATTTAAAAATTTACTCCCCGGGCTTCCCTGGTGGCGCAGTGATTGAGAGTCCACCTGCCGATGCAGGGGACACGGGTTCGTGCCCTGGTCTGGGAAGATCCCACATGCCGCGGAGCGGCTGGGCCCGTGAGCCATGGCCGCTGAGCCTGCGCGTCCGGAGCCTGTGCTCCGCAACGGGAGAGGTCACAACAGTGAGAGGCCCGCGTACCGCAAGAAAAAAAAAAAAAAAACAATGTATCTAAAAATTTACTCCCCATTCACAGGTAACTGGTTGGAATAAACTGTGGTACAATGGAATACTATGCCACCATTAAAAACTTGAGAAGAGCTGTATAACTGATGTTATACTGATGAATAACACATGAATAAACGAAATTTATTATATGCAAACAATGGAATATTATTCAGCCAGAAAAAGGAATGGAGTAGAGATACATGCCACAACATGGATGAACCTTAAAAGCATTATTACACAAAAGAACCCAAACATGAAAAGCTACATATTGTATGATTAAATTTATGTGAAATATCTGGAAAAGCCAAATCTATAGAGACAGAAATTTGATTAGTGGTTGCCTACGTGGTGTGGGGAATGACTGCTAATTGGTTCAAGATTTCTTTTGAGGGTGATGAAATATTCTAAACTTAGATTGTTTTGATAGTTATCAAGTCTATGAATACATTAAAATCTATTGAATTGTATACTTTAAATAGGTGAATTGAATCATGTATATATTTCAAAAAAAACTTTTTAAACAACCTGAGGAGAAAAAGGAAAGAAAGAAAATACACATATTAGAATTTGAGAAATGCAGCTAAAGCAGTGGTTAGAGGGAAATTTGGAAATAAGAAATGTCTTAAATACATGTTTGACTCCAATGTAAGAAAAAGCAAATTTTACCCAAAGCAAGAAGAATGAGGAAATAAAGAAAAGAGAATAATGAATGAAATTGCTAAGAGGAAAACATGGAAAAGTCAGTGAAAACAAAAGCAGGTACTTTAAAAGAATCAATAGGATGTATAAACCTCTAACAAGATTGATCAAGAACAAACAGAAAGAAGACATAAATTACCAATATTCAGAATGAAGAGAGAAAAATACTACAGACCTTAAAGGAGAATATAATGAACAGCTTTATGATAATAAACTTGATAACTTAGGTCAAATTGACAAATTTCTTGAAAGGAACTAACAAAGCTCACTCAGGAATAAATATATAATATGAATAGCCATGTATCTAGCAAATAAATTTTAATTTTTAATTAAAAATATTCCACAAAGAAAACTATAGGCTCAGGTGACTCTACTGGTGAATTCTATCAATCATTTAAAGAGGAAATAATGCCAATTCTTCACAAATTCTTTCAGAATGCAGAAGAGGAGGTAACTTCCCAATAAGTTTTTTAATTAATTAACTAATTTGGCTGTGCTGGGTCTTATTTGTGGCACACAGGATCTTCTTTGCTGCATGCGAGATCTTTGTTGCAGCATGCAGGATCTTTTTTTTTTTTTTTTTAGTGGTCGCATGTGGGATCTAGTTCCCAGATCAGGGATCAAAACCGGGCCCCCTGTATTGGGAGCATGGAATCTTAACTACTGGACCACCAGGGAAGTCCCCTAATTCATTTTATGAGATCAGCATACCCTGAAACCAAAACCAGTAAAACATGTTAGAAGAAAACTACAGACCAGTATTCCTCATGAACACAGTTGCAAAAATCCTTAACATATTAATAGCAAGTATAATCCAGTGTTATATACCAAGGGTATTACATCATAAATAAGCAAGGTTTATCTCAAGAATGCAAGATTGGTTAAACATTTGAAAATCAGTCATTCACAGCAATCAGAGAAGAAAAAGAAATAAAAGGAATCCAAATTGAAAAGGAAGAAGTAAAACTGTCACTGTTTGCAGATGGCATGATACTATACATAGGAAATCCTAAAGACACCATCAGACTAGAGCTAGTCAATAAATTCAGTAAAGTTGCAGGATACAAAATTAATATACAGAAATCTGTTGCATTTCTATACACTAATGGCAAAATATCAGAAAGAGAAATTAAGGAAACAATCCCATTTACCATCACATCAAAAGAATAAAATACCTAGGAATAAACCTACCTAAGGAAGCAAAAGGCCTGTACTCTGAAAACTATAATACCCTGATGAAAGAAATTGAGGATGACATAAACAGATGGAAAGATATACTGTGTTCTTGGATTGAAGAATCAATATTGTTAAAATGACCATACTACCCAAGGCAAGCTACAGATTCAGTGTAACCCCTATCAAATTATCAATGGCATTTTTCACAGAAATAGAACAAATAATTTTAAAATTTGTATGGACATACAAAAGACCCCAAATAGCCAAAAAATCTGAGTAAAAAGAATGGAGCTGGAGGAATTGTGGTGCCTGATTTCAGTCTATACTATTAAAGCTACAGTCATCAAAACATTATGGTACTCTCACAGTCATAGAAAACAAACTTACGGTTACAAAAGGGGAAACAAAGGAAGGATAAATTGGGAGTATGGGATTAAAATATACACACTACTATATAAAAAATAGGTAACCAACAAGGACCTACTGTGTAGTACAGGGAACTATACTCAATATTTTATAATAACCTATAAAGGAAAAGAATGTGAAAAGAATATATATATATATATATATGTATATTTATATAACTGAATCACTGAGCCACTGTGCTGTACAACTGAAACTAACACAACATTGTAAATCAACTATACTTCAATTTTAAAAAGAAACAGTATTGTACTGGAACAAAAAGAGACACATAGATCAATGGAACAGGATATAGAGCCCAGAAATAAACCCATGCATCAATGGTCAATTAATCTACAACAAAGGAGGCAAGAATTATACAATGAAGAAAAGACAGTCTCTTCAGTAAGTGGTGATGGCAAAATTGGACAGCTACATGTACAAGAATGAAATTAGAACATTCTCTAAAACCATATACAAAAATAAACTTGAAATGGATTAACTACCTAAGTGTAAGGCCATATACTATAAAACTCCTAGAGGAAAACATAAGCAGAACACTCTTTGAAATGTCACAACAATTTTTTAAAATCCATCCCCTTTAAAAACAAAAATAAACAAATGGGGCCCAATCAAACTTAAGAGCTTTTGCACAACAAAGGAAACCATAAACAAAACAAAAAACAACCTACAGAATGAGAGGAAATATTTGCAAACAATGCAATCAGCAAAGGATTAATTTCTAAAGTATACAAACAACTCATATAGCTCAATATCAAAAAAACAACCCAATCAAAAAATGGGCAGAAGACCTAAATAGACATTTTTTCAAGGAAGACATACAAATGACCAACAGGTACACGAAAAGATGCTCAGCATCGCTAATTATTAGAGAAATGCAAATCAAAACTACAACGAGGTATGACCTCACACCAGTCAGAATGGCTATCATAAAAACTCTACATATAGTAAATGCTGGAGAGGGTGTGGAGAAAAGGGATTCATCATATTCTGTTGGTGGGAATAGAAATTGATATGGCCACTATGGAGAACAGTATGGAGGTTCCATAAAAAACTAAAAATAGAGTTACCATATGATCCAGCAATCCCATTCCTGGCCATATATCCAGAAAAGATGAAAGCCATAATTTGAAAAAAGATACATGCACCCAATGACCATTGCAGCACTATTTACAATAGCTAAGACAGGGAAGCAACCTAAATGTCCATCAGTAGATGAATGGATAAAAAAGATGTGGTATGTATATATAATGGAATATTACTCAGCCATAAAAAGAATGAAATAATGCCATTTTCAGCAACATGGATGGACCTAGAGATTATCATACTAAGTGAAGTAAGTCAGAGAAAGACAAATATCATATGACATCACTTATATGTGGGATCTAAAAAAATGATACAAACTAACTTATGTACAAAACAGAAGTAGATTCATGGACATAGAAAACAAATTTATGGTTACCACAGGAGAAGGGGGGGAGGGATAAATTAGGAGTTTGGGATTAACAGATACACACTACTATATATAACATAGATAAACAGCAAGGACCAACTGTATAGCACAGGGAACTATATTCAATATCTTGTAATAACCTGTAATGGAAAAGTATCTGAAAAAGATTTATATATATATATATATATATGACAATCTCTTTGCTATACACCCGAAACTAACACAACATTGTAAATAAACTACTTCAATTTTTTAAAAAACAATCATTTTTATTCAGGATATCAGGAGAGAAAAGTTTTAAGTAAACAATCGTTTTAACAGTAATTAAAGCCTTTGTTAAAATTTCCTATTCCTTGATAGATACCTGTGAAAAATCTACAGCTAACATACTGGATGCTTTCATCCTAAGATTAGGAACAAGGCAAGGATACCCATTCTTATTAGTTCTGTTCAACGTTGCACTGGAAGTCCTATTCAATAAGATAATAAATGGAAACAAAAGGCATGCAGATTGGAAAGAAAGAAATTAACCTATTACAGATGGAGGGATAGTCTATGTAGAAAATCTCAAAGAATCTATAGAAAGCTACTAAAACTAATAAATGAATACAGTAAGGTCAAAGGATACAAGGCCAACATACAAAACTACATTTTATTTATATATATTATCAATGAAGAGTTTGAAATTGAAACTTTAAGAACACAATTTATAATAGTATAAAAATAAATAGGGATAAATCTAACAAAATATGTGCAAGATTTATAAACTAAAATGTGCAAGATATTGATAGAAAATTTAAAATATCAACTAAATGGAGAGATGACATTTTCATGAATCATAAGACTCAGCATAGTTAAAATGCCAGTTTTCCTGAGATTGGTGTAGATTCAAAGTAATCTCAACCAAAATCTCAGTAAAATTTCTAAAAAGATATTGACAAGCTGATCCTAAAATTTATATAGAAGAGAAATGTAAACATAGTTTTAAACAAAGATCTGTATGTAAGTATGCATAGCAGCTTCATTCACTACAGGTAAAAATTGGAAACAGCTGGTGAATTGCTCATCCGTGAATAGATAAAGAAATGCTACCACATCCCTATCATGGAATTCTACCCAGTTATAAAAAGGAGCAATCCACTACTTTTTGTAACAATATGGATGAATCTCTAAAAAATCATGCTAAGTAAGGGAAAAGACCCAGGTACAAAAGTTTGTATACTACATGATTTTGAAAAAGAAGAACAAAGAGAAGGACTCACAGTCTCTGATTTCTTGACTTACAGTAAAGCTACAGTAATTAAAACAGTGTGGTATTGACCTAAGAATAGATATAGATCAAGGGAATAGAATGGATATTTCAGGAATAGACACATATATATGGTTTTATCAAGAAAAGTGCCAAGGTAATTCAGTGGGAGAAGATAAACTTTTCAATAAATGTTGGCACAATTGAACATCTGTGTACAAGAGAATTGATTTTTTAAAATAAATTTATTTATTTATTTATTTTTGGCTGCATTGGGTCTTTGTTGCTGCACGCGGGCTTTCTCTAGTTGCGGCGAGCGGGGGCTACTCTTCATTGCCAAGCACGGCCTTCTCATTACGGTGGCTTCTCTTGTTGCAGAGCAAGGGCTCTGGGCACGCAGGCTTCAGTAGTTGTGGCATGCAGGCTCAGCAGTTGTGGCTTGTGGGCCTAGAGCACAGGCTCAGTAGTTGTGGCACATGGGCTTAATTGCTCTGCAGCATGTGGGATCTTTCCTTATCAGGGATCGAACTTGTGTCCACTGCATTGGCAGGCGTATTCTTAACCACTGTGCCACCAGAGAAGTCCCAAGAATTGATTTCAAACTTTAATTCATACCATATACAAAATTTTACATAAAATGAATCATAGACCAAACTGTAACAGCTAAAACTATTCCAAAAATTCTAGAATGAAACCTTCATGAATTTAGATTAGGCAAATATTTCTTAGGAAACAAAAGCATAAACCATAAAAGAAAAATAGATATATTAGACTATTTCAAATTTAAAAACTTTTGCTCATTGAAAGATAATATTAAGAAAATGGAAAGACAAGCCACAGATGCTGAGAAAAATATTCGTAAAACACATGTCTGATAAAGAACTTGTGCCCATCCAATAATAAGATGCAAAATCCAATTTTTAAATATGGGCAAAAGTTTTATACAAATATTACAGAGGATATATAAGTGGCAAATGAGCACATAAAAATTTGCTTAAAATCCATAGTCATTAGGGAAATGCAAATTGAAGCCTCAATGAGATACCACTATCCATCTACATTAAAATGGCTAAAAAACATAAAACAAAAAAACCCCTACAAATACCAAGTAATGGCAAGGGTACAGAATTCTCCTACTTACCAATGGCAATAGAGAATAGTACATTCACTTTGGAAAATAGTTTGGCAGTTTCTTAGAGAGTTAAATATAGGCTTACTAGCAACACTCTTTATAGGTCTTAAGAGAAACACAAATACAGGTGTACCCAAAGAAATGTTCATGTAGCAGTTTTACTCATTATAGATAAAACTAGAAATAATTCAATGTACATCAGCAGTGAATGTATAATCAAATCATGCTGTCTGTATCCATGTCATGAAATACTACCCTGCAATAAAAAGGAATGAACCACTAATTTATGCAACAATATGGATAAATCACTAAAACATCATGTTAAGAGAAAGAATCCAAATGCAAAATCATACTACTGTATGATTTTATTGACGTGACATTCTGGAAAACACATGACTCCAGTCTCCCATTCTTGCTACTTTCTCCTGTAATGATCCATCTTCATTCCACTCAGATTCCAACATCCTAAGCCAAGCCACCCTTCCGTGAAAATGCCTTTCTCACTCCACTCAGGATCTGACATTCTTCATAGGGCTGTCCTTCCACAGGTACATACTTCCCACCCTACTTGGGCTTTAACACCCTCTGTTGGGGAGTCAGCTCTCTGAAGATATTCTCACTGTGCTCAGATTCGGATGCCTCATGCTGGACCCCTCACCTGCATAGAAGTCCTCACCCTGCTTGAGGTCTTACATCCCTTGTCAGCCTCTTCTTTTTTGTTATTCTTTTCAAGGTCTGACATTCTACACCTAACAGATCTCCTATAAGGATACCCTCCTCACTCCACGTGACCTTCATTATCTCAGTTTGGGATGCTCTCTCCACACGTTCACCAATAGAATTTTCTTCTCTTGGAAAATGGAAAACAAATATCATTGTAAAACTACAGAAAATAAGTAATTTGTCCAAGATATTACAAATCAAACAAGTTGCCCTGATGTTTTAAACTCTGATTATCTTTCTGAAAATTAATTTTTTTCAAGTATCACCATTAAGAGTTTATATTGAGGATATGCATGGAAATAAGGAAGCATTCCCTGTAGTCATAGAGAAAGGCCTTGTGATAACTGAAAAAGCGTTCAGAATATAACAGCAATTGTGGTGCCTCAATTGGCATGTGATTTTGGAACATGTTGCTGTGATGGAGATGAGACTAGAGAAGTAGGTTGTAGCCTTTATACACCCTACAACAGGTGGGTCTGTTGAAGGTTTTCAGAGAAGTGACATAATCTCATTTTTTAACGAATGTATCTGATGGCACAGTTGAAGATAGATGGAATTAGAAAGTAATGGCAGAAAAATCAGTTAAGAGGCTACTACAATTAGCAAAACTAGGATAAATGAGCACCAAACCTAAGGCAGTAGCAGTGGTGCACAGATTTGAGAGAAATTATTGAGTTAAGATTTATATAAATTGAGTTTAATGTTTTTGAGATATCTGTAGGATTTTCAGGATGTGTAGTCCATGATTTGGAAATGCTTGTCTGGAAATTTATTTTGGGCAGTCATCAGTGTATGGGTTATAGTTGAAACCACTGGTATGGATGATGCCACTCAAGGAGAGCAAGAAGAAGACTGTATTAGTTTCCTATTACTGCTATAACAAAATTTATTGGCTTATGGCAACATAAATTTATGATCTTAACTCCTAAAATGGATGCCAGTAGGGCTGTGTTACTTCTGGAGGCTTTAGAAGAGAATTTGTTTGTTTTTAGCTTCTGAAGGCTACCATCATTCTTTGGCTCCTGGCCCCACATTACATGGCTGTGTCCCTTTGCCTTTGTCATCACATGGCAGTTTCTCCAACTTTTCCCTCTAGCCTCACTCTTATAATGACCCTTGTGAGTATATTGGGCCCATCAGGATAATCCAGCATAATATACACATCACAATATCCTTAATTTAATCATATTGCAAAGTCTCTTTTGCCATGCAAGGCAGTATATTAATAGGTTCTAAGGATTAAGACATGAACATCTTTGAGGGAGGTCATTTTTCTTGTCTATCACTAGGAAACTGAAGAAAATTTAAGAATAAAGAGCCCACAAAGGCTTCTTTGTTTTAATGGAACTATCACTCTACCAGTTATCCAGATATAAACCTTAGTTATCTTTGACTCCATCCTTCACCTTATCTTCTACTCTTATTCCCATTCAGTGACGAGTTTTGTTCATTATTTTTTAGTGATGTATTTGAAATCCACTCATTTTTCATTCCAGATGTCACTACAGTTGTTCAGATCCTAAGTACCTTATGCCTGAAATACTGTGATAGTGTTATTGCTCTCTGTGTGTTTTTTCGTTTCCCCTTTTGGTGCCTTCTAACCACCAATGTCAGAATAATCTTCATAAAACATTGCTTTGGCCATTTTACCTCTGCTATTTAAAAGTATTCCATGGTATTCAAAGCCTCTATAGTCCAGCCTCTACAAAACTATTCCACTCAACTACAGTTAAATTTGGCTCCCAACATATGACATGCACATGCACACTAGGAGTCCCACCTTGATTTTCCTATCTGTACTCTTGTCTGTCTGTCCTTCCTTATCAACCTTTCCTTTAAGACTGAACTATCATTCGTTCATTACTAATTAGGTCTCATCTTAAGTTCTATAGCATTTAGAGTATACATGTCACTACTTGACAATGTATATACAACATTGTATTATAAACCTTGTTTTTATGTATATAACATGATGATTTAGGATGCTACTTTCCTGAATTAAATTTGCCAAGGGATTTCCCTAGTGGTGCAGTGGTTAAGAATCCACCTGCCAATGCAGGGGACACAGGTTTGATCCCTGGTCCAGGAAGATCCCACATGCCGTGGAGGAACTAAGCCTGTGCACCACAACTACTGAGCCTGCGCTCTAGAGCCCCCAAGCCACAACTACTGAGCCTAAGTGCCACAACTACTAAGCCCATGCAGCACAACTACAGAAGCCCACATGCTGTAGGACCCACGTGCCGCAACTACTGAGCCTGCATGCTGCAACTACTGAAGACCATTCGCCTAGAGCACATGCTCTGCAACAAGAGAAGCCACTGCAGTGAGAAGCCTGTGCACTACAATGAAGAGTAGCCCCCCACTCACCACAACTAGAGAAAGCCTACACGCAGCAATGAAGACCCAGTGCAGCGAAAAAATAATAAATGATAAATTTGCCCAGACTTTTCTCTTTCCCCCTTAAGTTGTGAACTGGAGATTATCTTATTTGAAAATTGATGAGCCACTCAAGCAATTGAGATCCTGATTGGCCCCTGGTCTGGTATAGCTAAGGAATGGAAAAAGGAGTAGGAGAATGATGGTAGGATCTTTAAAAGATGGGGATTCAGTCACCCTCCTGGAATCCCCTTCCTAGAGGACATCATTGAACAACAGTACTCTAGCCTCAAGAGGATTCAGGTGGACTGTTGGTAGTGGGGCCTATGGATGTAAAAAGAAGTGGATAATTTATAAGTTAACTGAGGACACTGTGCTACTTCTGAGGAACATCCTAAGAGATGAGATTGTAGTCATAGCTACTACTCAGAGGAGAAGACTGTTGTGTATCTTAGGACCTGTGACACCAAGAAGAGGGAGAACTAGGGTGTTCATTTGGTTTTGACAAAGAAACTGTAAACTAAAAGGCCTATTTTGACCATAGGGGGCTTGGACAAGATGGCAGAATAGAAGGACCTGAGCTCACCTCCTCTCATGAAAACTGCAAAATCACAACTAACTGCTGAAAAATCATCAGCAAAAAAGACTGGAATCTACCAAAAAAGATATTCTACTTCCAAAGACAAAGAAGAAGTCACAGCAAGATGGTAGGAAAGGCACATTTGCAATACAGTCAAATCCAATACCTGTTGGGTGGGTGACCCACAAACTGGAAAATAATTACATCACAGGAGTGAGAGCTCTGAGTCCCATGATGGGCTCCCCAGTCTGGGGGTCTGGCATTGGGAGGAGGAGCCCACAGAGCACTTGGCTTTGAAGGCCAGCAGGGCTTGATCGCAGGAACTCCACAGGAGTGGGAAACAGAATCTTGAATCTTGGAGGGCACACACAAAGTCTCATGTGCACTGGGACCCAGGGGAAACAGCAGTGACTTCATAGGAGACTGGGCCAGACCTACCTGCTGGTGTTAGAGGGTCTCCTGTGGAGGTGGGGGGCAGCTGTGGCTCACTGTGGGGACAAGGACACTGATGGCATAGGTACTGGGGAGTACTCATTGGCATGAGCTGTCCTGGAGGCCACCATTTCCCCCCCAACACCTAGCCCCACCCAATAGCCTGTAGGCTCCAGGGCTGGGACACCTCAGACCAAACAACCAACAGGGCAGGAACACAGCCCCACCCATCAGTAGACAGGCTGCTTAAAGTATTCCTGAGCCCACAGCTCTAAACATACCTCTTGACACAGCCCTGCCCACTCCACCTACCAGTGGGCAGGCACCAGTGCCTCCCATCAGGAAGCCTTCAAAACCCTCTTATACCAGCCTTATCCACCAGGGGGCAGACACCAGAAGCAAGAGGAGCTACATCCTGCAGGCTGTGGGACTGCAAACACAAAAAGTTAAACAAAATGAGGTGGCAGAGGAATGTTACATAAAAAGGAACAAGATTAAACCACAGAAGAACAACTAAGTGAAGTGGAGATAGGAAATATACCTGAAGAAGAATTCAGAGTAATGATAGTAAAGATGATCCAAGATCTCAGAAAAAGAATGGAGGCACAGACCAAGAAGATTCAAGAAATGATTAACAAAGAGCTAGAAGATATAAATAACAAACAAACAGATTTGAACAATACAATAACTGAAAAGAAAAATACACTAGAAAGAATCAATAGCAGAATAAATGAGGCAGAAGAACAGAAAAGTGAGCGGGAAGACAGAATGGGGGAAAGCACGGCGACAGAACAGAAGAAAGAAAAAGAATGAAAAGAAATGGGACAGTTTAAAGAGACCTCTGGACAACAGTAAATGTACCAGCATTCGCATTATAGGGGTCCCAGAAGGAGAGGAGAGAGAGAAAGGGCCTGAGAAAATATTTGAAGAGATAATAGCTGAAAACTTCCCTAACGTGGGAAAGAAAACAGTCATCCAAGTCCAGGAAGTGCAGAGAGTCCCACACAGGATAAACCCAAGGAGGGACATGCCGAGATACATAGTAATCAAATTGACAAAAATTAAAGAGAAAGAGAAAATATTAAAAGCAACAAGGGAAAAGCAACAAACAACATACCAGGGAACTCCCATAGAGTTATTGGCTGACTTCTCAGAAGAAACTCTGCAGGCCAGAAGGGAGTGGCACGATATATTTAAAGTGATGAAAGGAAAAAACCTACAACCAAGAATACTCTGCCCAGCAAGGCTCTCATTTAGAGTCGATGGAGAAATCAAAATCTTTACAGACAAGCAAAAGCTATGAGAATTCAGTGCCACCAAACCAGCTTTACAACAAATGCTAAAGGAACTTCTCTAAGTGGAAAAGAAAATGCCACAACTAGAAACAAGAAAATTATGCATGGGAAAGCTCACCAGTAAAGGCAAACGTACAGTATAGGCAGGAAATTATCCACACACAAACATGATATCAAAACCAGCAATAATGAGAAGAGGAGAGTACAAATGCAGGATACTGAAAATGCATTTGAAATTAAGAGACCAGAAACTTAAACAATCTTGTATATATATAGACTGCTATATCAAAATCTCATGGTAACTGCAAATCAAAAATCTACAATAGGTATACACACAAAAAAGAAAAAGGAATCCAAACAACACTAAAAATAGTCATCAAATCACAAGAGAAAAGAACAAAAGAGGAAAGGAAGAAAAAAGTCCTACACAAACAAACCCAAAACAATTAACAAAATGGCAATAAGAACATATATATTAGTAATTACTTTAAATGTAAATGGGTTAAATGTTCCAACCAAAAGACATAGACTGGCTAAATGGATACAAAAATCATTTGACCATATATTCATGGGTTATTTCAGGTCTTTCTAGTCTATTTCATTGGTCTATATGTCTGTCAATATGCTAGTAAAACGTTAGCAAATACTGTTTTCATTATTGTAGCTTTGTAGGAAGTTTTGAAATCAAGTAATATTAAGTTCTCCAGCTTTGTTCTTCTTTTGCAAGACTTTTTTGGCTATTCAGGGCTCCTTGAGATTCCATATGAGTTTTAGGATGTGTTTTTCTATTTCTGTAAAAAATAGAAAATTTTAAATTTCATTTTAATAGAGGTTACACTGAGTCTGTAGATTGCTTTGGGTAGTATTGACCTCTGAACAATATTGTCTTCCAATTCATGAAGATGGAATTCATTTCCATTTATTGATGTCTTCTTTAATTTCTCTCAGCAATGTTTTAGATTTTTCATTGTACAAGTTTCTTGATAAGTTAATTTCTATATTTTTAAAGCCTATTGTAAATGGAATTTCCTTTTCAGATTGTCCATTATTAGTGTGTAGAAATACAACTGATTTTTGCGTGTTGACAAAAAATAAAATAAAATAAAAGACCTATACAAATGTAATCACATTTTGTCTATTTCTTTTTCATACACTGTTTTTCTGTTGCTGTTGATAGAGGTGTTGGTAATTATACCAAACCAATGATTGTCAATAGAGTCTTAGTATTTGTCACTCATAGAAATGTCACTCATGTCTGCCACATGATGTGTCATGGGAAGAATCTGACAAGGTGAGAAGCCTATAAAGTTAGTCTTTATTTACCTTGTGATTTCAAATTAGGAAACAGCAGTGCCACTTGTAAATGGAGCTCTTTTTGGTATACTCCTGTTACTTGGATGAGTGTGTCAGAAGGAAAAAAGATTACCACATGTGTAACCAAAGGACAAGTGATAAACTTTCTGGACGGTCCTATAATAGGACCATTTTGAGTATGGCAAAACCCTATTTTGATGTGAAACTAGTAGGTTTCAAATTTTTTAATTGCATAAAATACAAGGTCATAATATTGTGAGACTTCTGAAATGAAATAGAGGCAAGCTTGTGCAGCTAATGTCTCATAGATACAGGTCTGTTTACACCATTCAAATCCATCCAGATACTGGTGTGGTACTGGCAGTTGTTTCTTCTGGCTGAAATATTGACAGAAATAATTATGGGTTCTGTGTTTATTTGGAACTTCTGGACAGCTGCAGTGATTCCAGTAATCTCTTCTTTAGTTGACACCGAGTTTTTACACTGATCTGGGGAGATAGGGCCAGGAGAATATGGGGCTTTGGAGACCCACACTCCCCACTACTGATCTCTCTAATGATATCGACTGCTTTTTCCTTTTATGGCTTCTGCCTTCGGTCCATATTCCCTTCCTTTACCCCTGTACCACCCTCCCTCCCACACATAAACAACGATAAGAATTTTAATTTCCCTGCCAGCCTAGTGGTTATGATTCTGGGCTTTCACTGCCTCGGCCCAGGTTCAATCCCTGGTTGGGGAACTGAGATCCTGCATGCCACACAGCACTGCCAAAATATATATATATATTTTAGCTTATCCATGTTTGAGAACAGGGGCTGGGAGAAGACTGGAGCCAATTCCCAATTGTATTATGTTCAAATTTATCTTATTGTGGGCCTCATTATCGTTGACTTTTATTGTATTTGAAATTAAGTTTCTAAGAAAAGAACTGAAATTACATAAAAAGTAGTCATTGTTTAATTTTTAGTTCTAAAATGTTTGAGGATTTTTTTCTGAAAATCTAACAGTTTCTTTGCAAATTTGGGAATTATGAGGGGTGGTGTGATATAGTAAAAAGAGTGTCAAACTACAAGTCAGAAGAATTGGTGCAATTCCCAGTTCAACAAGTGTTAGTTAAGTATTTATGATAGGCCACACACTAAACTAAATGTTGTCCTACTACTAGCAGCTAAGATATCCTAACTTTGATATGAAACTTCATCTCATTTAATCTAACTTGACTCATTGGCAGAATGAGAGTAACTCTCTCAAATATCAAAATAAAATTCTTTTTGGTCTTTAAACTTATCTCTTTCCGAGTCATTGAGTCTCCTGGCACACAAAGTGAAAGCACACCACGTCGGCTCCTGAGCTGCAAAGAAAATTGTTCTCACCACACTGAGCAGGGACCAAAATAAAATTCTTTAGATGATTGCTAATAGGATAATAATGAATATAATAGAATTCTATATTTTTTCTTCAGTCTACAATTTTAATGTTAGTTACTTGTGATTCGAATTAATATTTTGAAATAATCCTAACCCTGAATATTAATTCTTTAGTTAAATTATTAGTTTCAGTGATTGAAAGGAAAATAATTAATAATCCATTTTCCTTCTACTTACTAGCAAATAAATGACCTCTCTGAAGTAGCTCTTTGTACTATCTGAATTTTCTGGGTAACAACCAGTCTTACACATCAGGTTATGCAGTATAAATCTGAAATAGACTGGAATAAATTTGTATTCATTCATCCAATACCTTTATTCATGAACCTCTGTCACCAGAAACATTTCTAGAAAGTATACATACTAATTCTAATCTTCATAAAGTAGTTAGGTATTTGACATAGGAATAAACTCCATCTACAGTCTGTCCTCAGTACTGAGACTTTTATCTTTATTTGTATACATATCTATATATTATAAAGTTCATATATCTAAACCTTATACATATATCTATATTCTTTCTAAATATATGTATATCATATTAACTATAATAACATGTATTATATTAATATATAATGATATATGTTGCATATTATATATAATTAATATTTCAATATAAAACATTTATATATTATATAAATAATAATTATATAGTATATTTTTATAATTACATATAATTAATATATTTTGGATCCTGGTTTTCAAACAGACAGCAAGATTGCTCTAATATTTTAAAAAATTTCCAAACTTGGACTAATTCCAGAGTCCTCATTATTTCTTCTTGCCACATTGCTTCTTACTGAGAACATTATAAAACTATGAAAACAAAACAAAACAAAAAGACGCTTCACTGGCAAGTTTCATGCATTGCTTAGTGAATTCTAGAATGGTAAGCCATTTTGTAAAACTGTCACTTTCTTAAATAATTAATACATTACCTTATGACTCAGCAATTCCACTCCTAAGTATTTACTCAAGAGAAATGAAAATTTTCATAAAATGAAATGTCCACAAAAAGATTTGTACAGGGCTTCCCTGGTGGTGCAGTGGTTGAGAGTCCGCCTGCCAATGCAGGGGACACGGGTTCGTGCCCCGGTCCGGGAAGATCCCACATGCCACGGAGCGGCTGGGCTCATGAGCCAGGGCCACTGAGCCTGCGCGTCCGGAGCCTGTGCTCCACAACGGGAGAGGCCACAACAGTGAGAGGCCCGCGTACCACAAAAAAAAAAAAAAAAAAAAAAAAGATTTGTACAAGAATATTAATATCAGCCTTATTCATCATAGCCAAAGAAATAGCCAACGATCCAAATATCCATCAACAAATTAATTGTGGTATATTTGTAACATGAAATACTACTTGATAGTAAAAAGGGATGAATTACTGATACATACATGAATGTGGATAAATCTCCTAGACATTATATTACTACAAGTAGGAAATTCTGTTTACATGATGTTCAAAACTAGACAAAACTAATCTGCGGTGATAGAAATGAGAGCAGTAGTTGCTTCTGGAGGTGGGAGAACTGACAGGGAAGAAGCATGAGGAAATTTTTTAGGGTTATAGAAGTGTTCTATATCTTGACTGGAGTTATGGCTTCATGAGTATACATTTATTAACCCACCAAACTATCCTCTTACGATCTGTGTATTTTATTTTGTAAAAGTATACCTCAACAGGAAAAGAACTGGGGGAAAACTAAAGAGTAGTTGTTCTTCCCAACCCTATTTCACTTCATGCCTTCATTTATTTATTCAACAATAAATAAACAATAAAGTTATTCTACACTGTTCTAGGTGCTAGGGATACAGTGGATAAAATATTCAAAATACTTCTCTCAGTATACATGCATTGTAATGGGGGAACAGACAATAACAAGATAAATACATATATTTATCTTTAGATATACCATATATTTAAGATAGTGATAAGAATTAAAGCAGGGAAGAGGATATGAAGGCATTGGGAAAGAGCTGAAAATGTTGATAGGTTGGTCAGGAAAGACCACACTGAGGAGGTAGCTTTCCAGTCAATGCCTAAAGAAAGTGAGGGAAGTAACTATGTTACTTCTTGGGGAACTGTATTTCAGGAAGAAGGAAAAGCAGATGCAAATGGCCTGAAGACTGAAGCATCTTTGACATGTCAAGGAAAAACAAGGAGGGCAGTGTGGCTGGGGTGGAGTGAGAAAAAGATAGAATTGTTGAATATAATGTTAGAGTAGTAAAGAGGGGGAGGTCTAGATCATGAAGGCCATCTAGGTCATAGTAGGGACTTAGGTTTTACCATGAGTGAGATGGAAATTCATTGGAGTGTTTTAAAGAGAGAAGTGACATTATCTGGCTATATGCAGATTAATAGGATTACTCTGCTGGTGTATTGAGAATAGATACTGGGAGGTGTGAACTGGGTTGAGGAAGAAGAGCAGAAGCAAAGAGATCACTTAAGGGAGGATATTAAAATAGCTGAGATAAGAGATGATGGCAGTTTGGACCAGGGTGGTAACAATGGGGATTGTAAAAATGATAAAAGTCTGGATATACTTTAAAGATGGAGTCAATATAATTTGCTATCTAACTGAATATGAGATATAAGAGAAAGGAGTCAGAAGATGACACCAAATATTTTATCTGTATAAATGCAATTATGGAATTTCCAGGAGGAGTTGGTTTGAGGATTTTTTGAAGAAAAAATTAATCAGTTGCTCTAAAAAGAAATGGAAGGTTTTATTCGAGCTGAATTGAGGATTAGAACCCTGGGAACAGCTTCTCAAAAATCTCCGAGAACTGTGCTGCCAGTTAGAGGTCAAAGCAGTTATATAAGTTTTTGAGACACAGGACTGTACGTTAAACGACGTATTATTGACGGGTTACACAATCTAGCGAGTAGTGGGTCATGGGTCATCATAGCCCCTTACAAGATTAAGAGGGAATATTATCTCTTTAGGAGTTGTCTCCTTGGTGCTAGGAGAATATTGTTCTTTATGGTTAAGCACGTATTTCTGCTGATGGGGAAGATTTGGTTAATGCATTGATATAATGCAGATACACAATGCACAATAGAGGGAAAAGAGGAAGCCAAAGGGCAGAAAAAAATTTTTTTATGTTTAAATTTTTCTTGTCATAAAATATGAATTATATTTCACAGTGTGAATATCAAGGCTAGTTTTTAATACATTAATTTTGAGACGCTATTAAGCATCCAAGTGAAGATGCGAAGTAGGCAATTAGATAAACAGGTCTGGAGTTCAAGGGAGAGGTCTAGGCTTGAGTTATCAAAAAAATGTGGTCTAAGAACTGAGTGTTGGAGTACTCCAACATATAGAGATTCATTTATTCCCAAAGGTCCAAAGTGTTTAATGAAGGGCAGAAGAAAGGACCACAGTCTGGGAGGCAGGTGATATATTTCTGGGACTTTACTGGTTGTGTGACCTTGGACAAGTCACTGCCCCATCCTGGGTCCATGTTAGACTTAAATTAGCATTTTCAAATTGTAGGCTGCAAATCTGACCCCATCTAGGACACTGAAGCACCCAGAGCTAGGAAAGTCTGATCTTACAAGGAGTTGGGGCATAGGGAGGCAAGGGGCCAGGGTGCCACTGTGCTGCAGAGATCATCTATATCATGTAGTTGAATCTCCAGAGTGAGTATATGTCACCCTAGACATGCCCATCTTGGGTGTAAGGTCCTTGGGGAACCAGAGCAGGCAGGTGCAGAGGGCTTGGGGAGCAGGGGGTTAGCTCAGTTATTTATTTTTAAGAGCTTGTAAATTCAGGTGGTTCAACACTTGAAAGATACAAGTGGGTGAATAATGAAATATCTACCTTCTGTTGTGGTTCCCTTCTCCTCAAGCAAATAGTGTTAGCAGTTTCATATGTATGGCTGCTTAGTTTTCCATCCCATGAATATATGAAGATAACTAGATCTCAGTTGATGAATATCAAGTTGCTTCCAATCTTTTGCTAATATAAACTGTTGCAATGAATAACCTTTTTTATATATCATTTCAGATATATATATGAATAAATCTATGGAATAAATTCATATGCAAAATTGTTGGGTTAAAGGATATGTTCATTTGTAATTTTGATAGATTTTGCCAAACTGTCTTCCATGGAAATACCACTATATATTGACACTTCCATCAATAATATATGAGGACTTCTGGTTTCCAGTTTCACATGTAGTGAGCTTAGAAGTCACCACTCCATCCTAACAATAAGTAAAAAACTGAACAGATTGAAAAGTAAAAAACTCATTTTGGATCTGTAAGAGAGGGGAAGACACAAGGCAAACCACTGCCCCCAAGATTAGAGAGAGAGACAGTTGAATACAGGGAGTCACAGCTTACCAGAACAGAGACTCCTGCCTGAGCAGAAAATGAACCAGAAACCAGTGTCAGGGTAGGAGAACCTGAACTGTAATTGATGAATTGCTGGAGGCTCAATGTGGCAAATCTGAGAGTTAAAAACTCCAGGGGACAAAATCATAGGGGAGAACCTACAATGTTGTTGTATTTCTCTCCTAGAGTTCCGCCAAGTTCCCACAGCAAATATCGGAGAAAAAAAATCCCTTCATGTTTCCAGCAGGACGAGGGGAAAAGGAACAAGTGTGAAATATGCCAGATCATTCCGTTCTTCTTGACAAGACCTGATATCAGGGAAAACTGGTTAATCAGAGCCTAATCCGCTGGGATATTATCAGAGTCTAACTCTCCTGGGAGAAGGAGAATGCTCAACTCCAGCTCCCTCTAGCCATTCTGCCTCACCCAAGAGGGGAAAAAAAAAATGAGATACACTTGTGAAATTCACAGTCCAATGGCATAGGCTCACTAAAAGACTGAGACCTAATCACAGGACCATAGAATGTTTCCCCTCACCTGACACCTTACTAGCACATTACTAAAGTTCTCTTTACAGCAGTTCCTTTTACCTAGCGTATCATGTCTGGCTATCAAGAAAAAAAATTATACAGTATAATATGGTATACTAAAAGACAAAAAACACACTTTGAAGGCACAGAGCAAGAATCAGAATGAGATATGGCAGGGACTTTGGAATTACCAGAATGGTAATTTAAAACAACTGATTAATATTCTAAGGGCTCTATATAAATCAACTATACTCCAATAAAAATTTTTTTAAAACATGCTAAGGGCTCTAATTGATAAAGTAGACAGCATGCAAGCACAGATATGCAATGTAAGCAGAGAGATGAAAATCCTAAGAACGAAAAATAAACGCTAAAGATCGAAAACACTATAACAGAAATGAAGAATGCCTTTGATGGGCTTATTAGTTGACTAGACATGACCAAGGAGATAATCTCTAAACTTGAGGATATATCAGTAGAAACTTCCAAAACTAAAAAGAAAAGAGAAAAAAGCCTGCAAAAAACCCAGAATATTCAAGGACTGTGGGACAAATACAGAAGCTATAATGTATGTGTAATGGGAATACTAGAGGGAGAAGAAAGAGAAAGGAACAGTAGATGTATTTAAGATAATAATGACTAAGATCTTCCCCAAATTAATGTCAGGCACCAAATCACAGATCCAGGAACTCAGACAACATCAAGCAGGATGAATGCCAAGAAACTACACCTAAGCATATTTTTTCAAATTATAGAACATCAAAGATAAAGAAGAAATCCTGAAAGAAACCAGAGGCAGGGTGGAGGGTGGGAAAACCTTACCTATAAAAGGACAAAGATAAATTACATTCAACTTCTCCTCAGAAACCATGCAAGCAAGAAGAGAGCGGAGAGAAATATATGAAGCGTTAAAAGAAAAAAAAACTACTTAGAATTCTGTACACTGCAAAATTATCCTTCAAAAATGAAGGAGAAATAAAGACTTTCCCAGACAAACAAAAATTGAGAAAATGTGTTGCTAGTAGATCTGCCTTGCAAGAAATGTTAAAAGAAGTTCTTTAGAAAGAAGGAAAATCATATAGAGCAGAAACTCAGACCTACATTAAGAAAGGGAGATCATCAGAGAAGGAATAAGGAATAATTTAAATTTTTTATTTTTATTATTCTTAATTGATCTAATAGATAACATTTTGTTCAAAATAATACCAACAATGTGTTTAATTATGTGTGTATGCTTATATATAAGTACAATTACTAAAATAATGATACAAAGGATGGAAGGGAGGAAATAGGGTTATTTTGTTGTGCTACGGTACTCACACTACCCATGAAATGTTACAGCGTTGTTTAAAACTGGACTTAGATGTTAATGTGTATTCCAAATTCTAAAGTAACCATGAAAAACACATTTTTAAGTATAACTGATGTGCTAAGAAAGAGAAAATTGAGGGAATTCCCTGGCGGTCCAGTGGTTAAGACTCCAGGCTGTCACTGCCGAGGGCCTAGGTTCAATCCCTGGTTGGGAAAATAAGATCCTCCAAGCTGGGCAGGGTGGCAAAAAAAAAAAATAAGAGAGAGAGAGAGAGAGAGAGAGAAAATGGAATCATATAAAATGCTCAGTTAAAACAATGTATGTGAATGCCTTTATTTTTCCACATCCTCACAAATATGATATTATATTAAACTTTTTTGTCACTATAAGGAGACTATCAGAGTGTAGTTCTAATTTATTTTTCTTATTATGAGGAAGATTTTTTAATAATGTGTTTGAAATACTTATATTTAATTTCTGTGAGCTGTTTGTTGCTAGGAGACTTTTTAAGGGAAAAAAATGAATTTCAGAATGTTTTTTGAATGATATTGTAGACCAGAAAATACTTCTGTCATTTAATTTTAGATTATTTTGAAAAAGAAATTCCAAAAAAGAATTGGGAAGATTTGTAAAAAACAATTATTCTACTTATATATGATGGCTGCAATGACCTAACTATTTATGTAACACAGAACAAAATTGAACAATTTCTATCAAAACTCTAGTACATTTATCTTCATAATGGATGAGTCAGAGAATTTATGTCTAAAAGACATGTTGGAATGACATCAGCTAGATGGAAAAATAGGAAGTCCTAGTCCTTGTTTCCTCACAGATACACAGATTTAACAATAACATAAGTAACAAAATAAGCTTATGAGCAGTATATAATTCAGTTAGAAGTTACAGTACTTCAGACAAGCACAAGGCTGAGATCAGCTGCACTGAGACAGGTTAAACAGCGATTTTTCTTTACCTGTATCACAACAAAGCACAAAGAGAGATTCTGACTCCTCTTTTTTGGGGGCACAGAGAAAAAGTAGGGCAAACTTGCAGCATCCCTGGCCTTCCAGTAGACCTCCAGAGGGACCAGCTTTAGTCTCATTTCACATGGAGCACGGAAAGAACTGGTATAGTCCAGACGTCTCAGGTAGCTTAAGGAACAGACAGCATTTTTTGCAGCTGGCATGGCTCTGCAAGACAGGAAAAAGGCATGTAACTGAGGCTTCTCTCCCAGAACGGAGGGGAAAGAGTGGAGAATGCCCCCAAAGTTACTAGTCCTTCAGTGCACCACCCAAGGGGTTGGTTTCTACCTCACCTAACACAGAGGACTGACGTAATTGACATAGATCCTGCAAGACGCACAGTGTGGCAAAAAAATAATAATAATAATTTTTTAAAAAACAGTTGGTTTTTAAAAAAGATTTTAAAAATTGACAAACCCTTGGCTAAACTAAGAAAAAAAAGAGAGAAAACTAAAATAAATAAAATCAGAAATGAAAGAGTAGACATTACAACTGATGCCACAGAAATTTAAAATTTCATAAGAAACTATTATGAACAATTATATGCAATCAAATTGGATAACCTAAAAGAAAAGGCTAAATTCCTAGAAACAACTAATCCACCAAGACAGAATCATTAAGGTTTAGAAAAGTTGAACAGACCAATATCAAATAAGGAGGTTTCATCACTAATAAAAAACAAATCTCCCAACAAAGAAAAGCCCAGAACCAGATGGCTTCACTGATGAAGTCTACCAAACATTTAATAATTTTAAAAAATTTATTCATTTGTTTATTTTATTTTTGGTTGTGTTGGGTCTTCTTTGCTGTGCCCAGGCTTTCTCTAGTTGCACGAGCAGGGGCTTCTCACTCTGGTGGCTTCTCTTGTTGCAGAGCATGGGCTCTAGGTGCACGGGCTTCAGTAGTTGTGACACATGGACTCAGTAGTTGTGGCTCATGTGCTTAGTTGTTCCACGGCATATGGGAATCTTCCCGGAAACAGGGATCAAACCTGTGTTCCCTGCATTGGCAGACAGATTCTTAACCACTGCACCACCAGGGAAGTCCCAACATTTAATAATTAGCACCAGTCCTTAAACTTTCCAAAAATTGAGGAAGAGGGAACACTTCCAATCTCATTTTATGAAGCCAGCATTACTCTGATACCCAAGTCAGAAAAATACTACAAGAAAACTACAGACCGATATCCCTAATGAATGTAGATGTAAAAATTCTGAAAACAAACAAACAAAAAACACTAACTCATTAAAATGATCATACATCATGACCAAGGGGATTTATCCCTGAGGTGTAAGGATGGTTCACCATATGCAAATGAGTTAATGTGATTCACCAAATTAACAGGTTGAAGAATAAATATCACATGATCATCTTAATAAAGGCCGAAGAAGCATTTGACAAAATTTAACACCTTTTCATGGTAAAATCTCTCCACAAAGTAGGTACAGAAGGCATTTAATTCAACATAGTAAAGGACAAATATGAAAATCCCATAGCTAACATCATACTCAACAGTGAAAAACTAACAGCCTTTCCTCTAAGATCAGGAAAAATGCAAGGATGTCCACTCTCTCCACTTCTATTCAACATAATCCTGGAAGTCATAGCCTGAAAAATTAAGCAAGTGAAAGAAATAAAAGGCACCCACATCAGAAAGGAAAAAGTAAAATTATTTCTATTTGCAAATGACATGATCTAATGTATAGAAAATCCTAAGGACTCCACAAAAAAAAAAACTATTAGAACTAATAAATGAATACAGTAAAGTTACAGGGTACAAAATCAACATACAAATATCGGTTGTAATTCTATACACTAGGAACAAATTATCTGACATGGAAATTAAGAAAATAATCTCATTTACAATAGTGTCAGAAAGAATAAAATACATAGGAATAAACTTGACCAAAGATTAAAGATTTGTACTATAGAAACCATAAATCATTGAAGAAAGAAATTAAAGAAGACACAAATGAATGGAAACACTTCCCATGTTTATGGATTGGAAGACTTGATATTGTTAAAATGTCCATATTACCAAAAGCAATCTACAGATTTGATGCAATCTCTGTCAAAATCCCAAAGACAGGGCTTCCCTGGTGGTGCAGTGGTTGAGAGTCCGCCTGCCGATGCAGGGGACATGGGTTCGTGCCCCGGTCCGGGAAGATCCCACATGCTGTCGAGCGGCTGGGCCCGTGAACCATGGCCGCTGAGCCTGCGCATCCAGAGCCTGTGCTTCTCAACGGGAGAGGCCACAACAGTGAGAGGCCCGCGTACCACACACACACACAAAAATCCCAAAGACAGTTTTCTAAAAAAATAGAAAAAAAATTCCTGAAATTCATATGGATCCACAAAAGATTCCAATTGCCAAAATTAATCTTGAGGAAAAAGAACAAAGCTGGAGCATCAATGTTAAAATATATTACAAAGCAATAGTAATTGAAACAGTATGACTGGCATAATAACAGACATATATATGGAACAATGGAACATAATAGAGTCTAGAAATAAACCCATGGATATATGATGAATTGATCTTTGACAAGGGAGCCAAGAACATACAATGGGAAAAGAACAGTCTCATCAACAAATAATGTTGGGAAAACTAGATATCCACATGCAAAAGAACAAAATTGAACTCTTATACCATATTCAAAAATCAACTCAAAATGGATTAATGATTTAAATGTTAAGACCTGGAAATGTAAAACTCCTAGAAGAAAGAATAGGAGAAAAGCTTTATAACAGTGAGCTTGGCAATGATTGATATATGATACTGATATGGATATAACATCAGAAAGCACAAGCAACACAAATGAAAAAAGCCAAGTGGGACTATATAAAACTAAAAAGCTTCTGCACAGCAAAAGCAAACATAAACAAACAAAAAAACAATCCCAAAACCAAAAAACAATCTACGGAGTGACAAGGCAACATACAGAATATAAAATATTTGCAAACCATATATCTGGTAGGAGATTCATATCTAAAATATACAAGGAACTTTTATAACATAACAGCAAAAATAAGCAAATAACATATTTCTTAAATGGGCAAAGGACTTGAATAGATATTTCTCCAAAGAAGACATACAAATGGCCAACAGGTATATGGAAAGGTGCTTAATATTACTAATCATCAGGAAAATGCAAATCAGTATCACAATGAGATATCACCTCTCACTTGTTAGGATGGCTATCATCAAGAAATTGGAATACTTATATACTGTTGGTGGTAATGTAAACTGGTGCAACCACTGTGCAAAACAGTATGGAGATTCCTCAAAAAAATAAAAATAGAATTACCATATGATCTAGCAATCCTACTTCTGGGTATATATCAAAGAGAATTGAAATCTGGATCTCAGATGAACACTCCAGTGTTCATTACAGCACTATTCACAATAGTCAAGATGTGGGGAAAACCTAAATGTCCATGAACACATGAATGGATAAAGAAAATGTGTTATATACATACAATGGAATATTATTCAACCTTAAAACAGGAAGAGAATCCTGGAACAACATGGATAAACCTGGAGGGCATTATGCAAGTGAAATAAGCCAGTCACAGAAGGACAAACACAGAATGATTCCACTTTTATGAGCTATCTAAAATAGTAAAACTCATAGAAACAGAGAGTACAAAGGTGGTTACCAGGGACAGAAGGGAGGGGAAATGGGAAATCGTTGTTCAATGGGTATCAAGCTTCAGTTACACAAGATGAATACATACATTCTAGAGATGTATTGTCCAACATTGTGCCTATAATTAACAATACTGTATTATGCACTTCAAAATTTGGTAACAGGGTAGATCTCATATTGTGTCCCTACCATAATTTTTTTTAATTTTAAAAGACTTGTAAAGAGTTTTAAGCTATAGTATTAAATTAAAAAATAATGATTAAGAGGATATTAATGCTTGGGCTTTCCTGGTGGCACAGTGGTTAAGAATCCACCTGCCAATGCAGGGGACATGGGTTCAAGCCCTGGTCCAGGAAGATCCTACATGCCACGGAGCAACTAAGCCCGTGAGCCACAACTACCGAGCCTGCGCTCTAGAGCCCACAAGCCACAACTACTAAAGCCCATGCTCCGCAACAAGAGAAGCCACCACAATGAGAAGCCTGCGCACCGCAACAAGGAGTAGCCCCTGCTCGCCGCAACTAGAGAAAGCCCGTGTGCAGCAACCAAAACCCAACACAGCGAAAAATAAACAAATAAATAAATAAATTTATTTTTAAAAAGAGGATATTAATGCTTAAGAGAGTTACCATTAAGGAAATTTGCTTTCTATTTATGTTCTATTCTTAGTTATAGCTATCTAGGATTAATATACCTTGCATTCCTATACTTTTACAGTATTATATAGCTGGAAGAATTTTGTCTCAAACTACAATAATCTTAAACTTAGTGCACTAAAACTTGCATATAAAAAAGTTAAAGTTTTTTAACACAACATTGTAAATCAACTATACTCCACTAAAAATTTGAAAAAAAATTTAACAGTTTTAATTTGGCATACCTTTGAACTTTCAGTAAACAGATTTTAAAATTCCGTTTTAATCTCTTGATTATAATCTCTGATATTTATCTGAATTTCTAAGAAGCAGGTTCGTGTTGTGACAAGAATTCGGGCTTTTAAGACTTAGGTTAAAATTATGACTTCTTATTAGCTGTGTGACCTTGGTGACTTATATAATTGCTCAGTCTTGATTTTCCCTATGTGCAAAGTAGAAATAATAGGACCAAATCAAAAGATTGTTGGAAGGATTATATTAGATAATGTACCTAAATGCCTAGCCTATAGTGAGATCTACCATTAAATGTAATTGTGAACTCTAAATTCCAAACCTTAAAAAGAAAATATTACAGAAAAACACTTTCAGTAATCTTTTTGAAAAATCACATTAATTACACCAATGATTTTTCTGTATACTCTCTGAAGAAGTCATTAAAACATTTCATGATTAAGACTTTTCTAATTAAAATACCACCATATGTAGTATAATTTCCTATTAGTCAATAACTATTTAAATCCTTCCTATGAAAATAATATATACTTTTTGATTTGATATTGTCAGAGCTTGATGTGTTTTGGTATGTCTCCTCTAATATTTGACAATTACCAGTATTTTTCATTCTACCTCAGAAAAATAAATTTTAAAATAAGTGGTTCATAGCCAGTGAGTGATTAAACTTAAATTTACAGAACATTTTTTCATTTTTTAAAGCCTACTCTGTATCAGTTCCCATATTTTAACAGATCCTGATCTTAAATCAATATAAAATTTTAGTAGCATACACAACATTTATATTTATATATGTAAACATACATACACATACCATACACACTAAAATATAATCTATTTGGTGTATTTAGAACCAACTGGCCATTTTGAAATTTTATATAAACATTTAATGAAGAAAATGCTTTAAAAAGAAAAAGTAAAAATGCTGGAGTTGGTTCAAGGGTTTATTTATATACTTGAAGCACTTTGAAAGAGACTGAGGAAGATTACGTGTCAATGTTTTACTTCATTAACCTAAACTTCATTATAAAACTTTCATTTTTTTTTCATGAATACTTTCATTTTCAATACCTTCAAATAAATGTTTGTACAGCTCAGCTATTTGATAAATATCCACAAGATGGTGCCGTGGTTAACATGTTAACATAGAAATTTGAAAATAGGAAGGGAGAAAAGTGTTTGACACACTATTGTATATGACAAAATTACCACCAAATATTCATTTGTTGTCCATAATAATACTCATTTATACATTTCACATGTTCAAATTATTATATTTTAGTATTAAAATGTTTATTCTTTGTAAACATATATTTCTTCAAAGGGAATATTAAATGATGAAATGCTATTCAAAGTTGCTAAAAGAGACATAAATTAGACCTTTTATATTTTACAAATTAATGGATATGTTTTTAATGATCTCTTGTTCCATCTTTACTGCCAAAATTAAGAATAATATCCAAATGGTGTCCAATTAATTAGCATCAGTTAATCTTATATATAGACTAGGTCTTCGCTATGAACTGAATTGTGCCCCCCCAGAATTCATATGTTGAAGGTTTAACCCCACAGTGTGATGGTATTTGATAATGGGGCTTTACGGAGATAATTAGGTTTTGATGAGATCATAAAGGGGGCCCTCATGATGGGATAAATGCCCTTATAAGAAGAGACACCAGAGAGCTTGTTCTCTCTCTCCACAATGTGAGGACACAGCCAGAAGGTGGCCTTCTGTAAGCCAGGAATAATTCTCACCAGAAACTGATTATACTAACACCCTGATTTTGGACTTCAAGCCTCTAGAACTGTGATAAAATAAACGTCTGTTGTTTAAGCTACTCAGTCTACGGTACTTTGTTAAGACAGCTTGAGCAGACTAAAACAGTCTTAAACAACAAAAATTACCAAAACTGCAGAAAAAATTTATTAAAAAATAAAGCATGTTTGCACAGTTGATGGAAACTCATATAGTTTATAACAATTAACTATTATTTATAGTTAAACATATATAATTGTTTTTTGTTTTATTGGCTGCGTTGGGTCTTCATTGCTGTGAGCAGGCTTCCTCTAGCTGTGGCGAGTGCAGGCTACTCTTAGTTGCAGTGCACAGGCTTCTCATTGTGGTGCCTTCTTTTGTTGCGGAGTATAGGCTCTAGGCATGCAGGCTTCAGTAGTTGCAGCACACAGGCTCAGTAGTTGCAGCATATAGGCCCTAGAGCACATGGGCTTCAGTAGTTGCAGCGCATGGGCTCAGTAGTTGTGGTGCGTGGGCTCAGTGGTTATGGCTTGAGGGCTCTAGAGCGCAGGCTCAGTAGTTGTGATGCACAAGCTTAGTTGCTCCGCGGCATGTGGGATCTTCCCGGACCAGGGATCGAACCCATGTCCCCTGCATTGGCAGGCGGAGTCTTAACCACCCACCACCAGGGAAGTCCCTATAATTGTTAACAATATTTAAGGCTCTTCCAATTTGAGTTCACCATGACTGTAGTAATATTGACTTTGTTTATGAAATGTCTAATATAATCATTTTAAGGATGTATTTTGAAGGAAAACCTAAGGGAGAATTTGATGAGTGGGTGGGGATAATTTGCCAAAATGGGCAGTTATACAGCAGGAATACAGTGAAATTTAAGAAAGCAGCTCAAGAGGGAAGCTAGGAAATGGGAAAAAGTGAAGTGAAAATTTTGTGAAAATACTATGACTGGATTTCCTACAAACACCTACAAGTCATTATTTTAAAAAATTATCACTGAACTCTTATCTCTTTGCATTTTTCTATTATGGTGTGCAATTATTATTAGTTAGCTCTGCTTGAAACTTGAAGTCTTCTTTGATTTCCCTAGTTATTTTACATGACTTATCCATCACAAGATTTTGCCATTCCTCCGTCTGTTTAATAGGTCTAATATATTTTATACCTGATTTCTGAATTACTTATCCAAAAATCTATAAAAAGAACCTAATTACTTATTTTAAAAACTTATATACTCTCCCAGATTTTAATCTAGTAGCCTACTTCCAACATAATCTGTTGCTTAAGAATTGCCTTTCATAAATTCTGTTTCGGTGATGTAACTATTCAAAAATCTTGTTTTCTTTTGGACTTATTCTGAATTTTGCAACCCTTCAATTACTGCCTCTTTCCTCCTGTCTTCCAATAGTCATTTCTCATTATTCATCATCAAATCATACGTTCATCTAATGCAGACACTGGTTAAAAAAAAAAACATTTGATGAGTATGAGTAATCGATATCTTTTTTTTAAATTAACCTCTTCCCTTTCTTTTCACTCTTTCTCTTCCCTCCTTCCTTCCTTCCTTCCTTTCTTTTGGCTGATGGCTTCTTAGTTGCAGGATGCAGGCTTCTTAGTTGAGTAATGTGGACTCTTAGTTGTGGCATGCATGAGGGATCTAGTTCCCTGACCAGGGATCAAATCCGGGCCCCCTGCATTGGGAGCACGGCGTCTTACCCACTGGGCCACCAGGGAAGTCTCTGTTATCTTTTTTAAAAACTTATTTTGAAATACTTTCAAGCCTAAAAAAGAGTAGCAAGAATAGTACAAAGTTTTTTATATCCTTCCATCAAATTCACTAATTTTTACTGTTTTCCTAGTTTTTAAATTATTACTCTTTTCTTTCACTCTCTCTACATACACACATATATGCATTTTTCAATTTTCTGTTGTGGTAAAATGCACTTGACATAAAATTTACCAATCTTAACCATTTTTAGGTGTATAGTTCAGGGGTATTAAATAATTCATAATGTTGTGCAACCATCACATGCTATGGAGATGGAGCTATGGAGATGGGGAGCTCCCCATCTCCATAGCTCTTTTCATCTTGTAATATTGAAACACTATAACTATTAAACAATAACTCCCCATTCTACCCTCCTCCCAGCACCTGGACACCACCATTCCTTCTGTCTCTGTAATTTTCACTACTCTAAGTATCTCATATAAGTATAATCATACAGTGTTTATCTTTTTGTGACTAACATTTCAATTAGCATGATGTTCTCAAGGTTCATCCATGTTGTAGCAAATTTCAGAAATTTTTTACTTTTTAAGGCTGATTAATATTCCACTGTATGTATGTACTACATTTTGTTTATCCATTTATCAATTGATGGACACTTGGGTTGGTTACACATTTTAGCTAATGTGAATAACAATGCTATGAACATGGGTGTACAAATAACTCTTCAAGACCCTGCTTTCAATTCTTTTGGTTATTTGCCAAAAGTGAAATTGCTAGATCATAAATACATATGTATTTGTATATATATAAATTCTTGAGTCATTTGAGAGTGGGAGTTATAAACATAATGCCCCCAAATACTTCTGTGTGTTTTTCCTAAGAACAAGAAAATATATGATTATATATCCAATTACAATTACAAAATTTGGGAAATTTTATACTGATACATTACTATTATCTAATGTAGTGTCCATATTCAATTTTTGGCAATTATCTCAGCAATGTCATTTTGCATTTTCCCTATGATTCAGGATCCAGTCCAGGATTATACATGGCATTTTGTTGCTATGTCCATTTAGTCTCCTTTAATATAGAATGGTTTTTCAAATTTTCTCTGTCTTTCATGATATTGATATTTTTGAAGGGGATAGGCTAGTTGTTTTGCAGAATATCCTTAAGGTTTTTTTATGTTTTCCTCACCATTAAATTCGGGTTATTCATTTTAGTCATATACTATATAATGATGATGTCAGCTTGTCCCATTACATTACATTTGTTACATTGTCAATTAAATTGGTTATTTGTTTGTTTTTCCTATGCTACTTTTTTTGGGTACAGATCAGAAGATATATATATATTCTCTCATTTCCCCTTATTTCTTTCATAAAAGATAGCATATTGTATTTGCTCTTCTTACAGTTTGCTTTTTTTCACTTTATAGTACATCCTGAAAATCCTTGCCTTTCAGTTTAAACAGATCTTCCTCATACTCTATTGTGTGAATATACTATAATTTATTTAACCAATCTCCTATGTATGAGCATTTAAGTTTTTTCAGTATTCTGTAATTACAAATAATGGAGAAATAAATAGCCTAGGGCATATATATTTTCATATTTTTGGAGTTGTATTTTAAGAGTAAATTTTTACACATGGGGTTGCTGGTCAAATTATAGAAGATATACATATATGTAACTTGTTAGATATTGCCATATTCACCTCTATAGAGAATGCATTATTTTTCATTCTCATCAGCAATGTATGAAAGTGCTTCTTTCCTCAAAGCCTCACCAATACAGTGTGCTGAAAAGCTTGTGAGGTTTGGCGAATCTGGTAGGTGAGAAATGGTATCACAGTGTAGTTTTTAGCCTGAAGGACTCCTTTTAGTATTGCTTGTAGTACAGGTCTGCTAGTGATGAATTCTCTCAGTTTTTGTTTATCTGGGAGTGTCTTAAGTTCTTCAATTTTGAAGAATGGTTTCACAGGGTGTAGAATTTTTGTTTGACAGTCTTTTTTTTTTTTTTTGAGTGCTTTGAATATGTTGCCTCATGACTTCTGGCTTCCATGACTTCTGATTAGAAATTACCTATTTATCTTATTTAGGATATTTTTACCTGATGAGTTACATCTCCCTTGCTGCTTTCAAGATTCTCTTTGTCTTTCAACAGTTTGATTTTGAACTGTCTGGGTGTAGATCTCTTTGAGTTTATTCTACCTGTAATCTATTATGCTGTGTGGATGTGTAGATTAATGTTTTTCATCAAGTTTGGGGTGATTTGGGGCATTATTTCTTCAAATATTCCTTATGCTCTTTCTCTCTTGCTATTTCTTGTGGGACTTCAATTATGCATATGTTGATATGCCTGATAATATTCCACATGTCTCTGAGACTCTGTTCATTTTTGTTCATTCTTTTTTCTTTCTGTTCCTTAGACTGGATAATCTCAATTATGCATTCTCATATGCATACTGGTATATATGTATAATGCATAATGCATAAGGGTAGTCCAAGAAGGCAAGGAGAGAAAGAAAGGAGCAGAAAAAAATACTTGAAGAAATTTTGGCCAAAGATTTCCTAAATTTGGTGAAAAACATTAATCAACACCTCAGAAAAACTAAACAAACTCCAGTTTAGGATAAACTCAAAGATATCCACACCCAGACATAATCACTGGTTTCTATAAACTAGGATTATTGTTTCTTTGGCAACACAATTTCCTAAAATATTTAGTAGGTTTCTGATATACTTCCAGACAGTTCTATGTGCTAATAATCACAGTGTAAGTTGTTTTTTTTGAGACTTATTTTCCTTTTTTTGGGGGGTGGTGTCTGGGCAAGATCTGTCTCTTCCTCATTTAATGGCAGTTATTTTGAGTCCAATAATAACAGTCTTGGGTGGGAAGACTTCACCCTTAATCTAATCTTTGCAGTTGCTCTAACTGCCATTTTGTAGAAGAGAAGTATTAATGGAAGAAGCTTGAGAAAAATCTGGAGCCAAATACTCATGTTCAGAGGAATATAAGTAGTTGGAGTTTTCCAACCCTGCTGGGTATGAGTCATCCTAGATTGTAGGCCACAGGCAGGGAGGATCTCCCTTAAGAGAACTGAATTGTTTTTCATCTATGCTTGAAAATTAGCCAATTCTTGTCTGAAGAGATTTCTTTCTTGTAATATCTTGCTGTAAGCATCAAGAAATACACACTATATGCTAGTATTCTGTAACTTATTCATCTAGAGCTCCAGGTTCTGTTAGTACATAATTTTACTTCCAAGATATCAGAGACAACAATTTTACCAAATGTCTTTCCACAGTATATGAAAATAATTAAATTTCCAGCATGCAGTTGTTTCCTTTCCATCTACTAAACAAATGCAGATGCTGCACATTTGAGTAATTTTGCTTATAGCATCATCCATTACTGATACCAAATACTCTATCAGTCTGGGTTTGCTCCAGATAGGAGAAAAAAGACTAGATATTTCAAGCAGGAAGGAATTTATTTCAAGCAGGAAGGAATTTAATACAGGGAATTAGGTGCTTACAAAATCTTTGGAGAGTTAAAGGAGTGGCTTCTTGAATAAGCAATCTGGGACTACTGCCAGAGTAAGTCTGAAGTGATACACTAGTGGACAACTACCACTGAGGCCACAGCATTTATGCTTTAAGAAGCTGCTGCCACAGTGGTCTCTTGCACCCAACAAGGCAAAGAATGAATGTCTAAGACAGCAAACTAGAGATTACCAAGTATAAATTCAGATGCAGAAACATTGCCATGACTATTGTTTCTTTACTCACAGGGTAATGGACACTGGAATACTTTTTCAGAGAGCTGCACATTTACAAAACTTGCTTTCAAGCAGCAACAGACCAGAACTACAGCTAAATGGCATCTATCTCACTTTCATCTTGTAAATCTCTTTTGAGTATATTCTATTGGTAGAACCCGACTCATAACCAGAAACCTAGCTGCAAAGGAGTCTGAGAAATGTAGTTTTTACAGCTTTCCAACCTCTACAAATACATAAAGACAGAAATTGAGGTTGAGCGAACTGTCCAAAATATCTACCATAGTCCATTAACGTGACTAATTTCAATAATTTTTTTTACATTACTAAGTTCCATTATATCATATCACATTTTAAAATACACTGTTGAATTCAGTTAGCTAATATTTAAGATTTTTACAGGCATTTTTTCATAAATGAAATCTGCTTGCAAGTTTCTTGTACTATCCTTTTTGGATGCTCTGTCAAGGTTATCCTTGCCTCATAAAAATAATTCATGTTCTCTTTCTATATTCTATTCTCTGATACTTTCAAAAAATTCTACTCTTTGACACAGGCATTTGGAGATGGGAGATAGGGAAGGGAGGTTAGATGAAAGGTTGGGAAGGGAAGTATACAACCAACACCACAGAAATACAGAAAGTCATAACAGAATACTATGAACAGTTATATGCCAACAAATTGGACAACATAGGAAAAAATGGACAAGTTTCTAGAAATATACAGCCAATCAAAGTTGAATCAAGAAGAAACAGATAATTTGAACAGACAAATCACTAGAAGTGAAATAGAACCTGTAATAAGAAAAAAAAAAACCTCCCTGCAAACAAAAGTCCAGGACTGAACAGCTTCACTGAGTAATTCTACCAAACATACAAAGAAGAACTTATACCTGTCTTTCTCAAACTATTCTAGAAGGTTGAAGAAGACAGTTCACTTCCAAATTCATTTTATGAAGCCACCATCACCCTGATACCAAAACCATACAAAGATACTACAAAAAAAGGAAATTACAGGTCAATATCTTTGATGGATATAGATGCAAAAATCCTCAAAAAATATTATCAAACCGAATCCAACAATACATAAAAAGGATCATACACCATGATCAAGTTAGACTCATTCCAGGGTCTCAGGGATGGTTCAACATATAAAAATCAATCAGTGTGATACACCAAATTAACAAAAGGAAAGACAAAACCACATGACCATCTCAATACATGAAGAAAAAACATTTGACAAAATTCACCATCCACTCATGATAAAAACTTTCACCAAAGTGGGTATAGAGAAAACATATCTCAACATAATAAAAGCCATTTATGACAAACCCACAGCCAACATAATGCTCAAAAGTGAAAAAGTGAAAACCTTCCCACTAAATTCAAGAACAAGACAAGAATGCCCACTCTCATCACTTCTATTCAATACAGTATTGAAAGTCCTACCCACAGCAATCAGACAAGAAAAAGAAATAAAATGTATCCAAATTGAAAAGGAAGAGGTAAAACTGTCACTGTTTACAGATGAAATGATACTCTATAGAGAGAACCCTAAATTCTCCTCACAAAAACTATTACAACTAATAAATGAACTCAGCAAGGTAGAAATATACAAGTATAATATACAAAAATCTGTGGCATTTCTGGCTTAATATCATCAAAACAAACAACCCAATCAACAAATGGGCAGAAGACCTAAATAGACATTTCTCCAAAGACATACAGATGGCTAAGAGGCACATGAAAAGATGTTCGACACTGCTAATTATTAGAGAAATGCAAATCAAAACTACAATGAGATATTACCTCATGCCAGTCAAAATGGCTATCATCAAAAAATCCACAAACAGTGAATGCTGGAGAGGGTGTGGGTAAAAGGGAACTGTCCTACACTGTTGGTGGGAATGTAAATTGGTACAGCCACTATGAAGAACAGTATGGAGGTTCCTTAAAAAGCAAAAAATAGAGCTACCATATGATCCTGCAATACCACTCCTGGGCATATATCCGGAGAAAAACCTGGTCCAAAAGGATACATGCACCCCAATGTTCATTGCAGTACAGTTTACAATAGCCAAGACATGGAAGCAACCTAAATGTCCATTGACAGAGGAATGGATAAAGAAGATGTGGTACATATATACAATGGACTATTACTCGGCCATTAAAAAGAATGAAGTATGTACCCCAGTGTTCATTGGAGCACTATTTACAATAGCCAGGACATGGAAACAACCTAAATGTCCATCAACAGCTGAATGGATACAGAAGATGTGGTACATATATACAATGGAATATTACCCAGCCATAAAAAGGAATGAAATTGGGTCATTTGTAGAAATGTGAATGGACCAAGAGTCTATCATACAAAGTGAAGTGGGTCAGAAAGAGAAAAACAAATATCGTATATTAACACATATGCATGGAATCTAGAAAAATGGTATAGATGAACCTATTTGCAGGGCAGGAATAGAGATGCAGACATAGAGAATGGACAGGTGGAAACAGCGAGAGAAGGAGAGGGTGGGATGAATTGGAAGATTAGTTTTGACATAAATACACTATCATGTGTAAAATAGGTAGCTAGTGGGAACCTCCTCTATAGCACAAGGAGCTCAGCTCGGTGCTCTATGTTGACCTATATGGGTGGGATGGGGGGCGGGGAATGTCCAAGAAGGGGGGATATACGTGTACATATGGCCGATTCACTTCATTGTGCGGCAGAAACTAACACAGCATTGTGGATCAATTATACTGCAATAAAAAAATAGAATCTTAACTTTCTATCTATAAAATTAGAACCCCAGCTCCTGAGATAGTGGTTCAGGAATCCTACTGGGCTACTAGGACCCAAACTCCATGAGATGTAGTGGTTTAAGCCCTCCCTAACTTTGTGGCAATAATAATGGGGTATCATAGCTACTGAGAACATGAGAAGATTAGTCTGAAGTTGTGCATCATTTTGATAATTGGCACTTCATTACTCTGATGGTCATCATGAAGGCAGGAGGTGAAGATACTATTTCACCCACAGATATCCCTGGATGAGAAGTGGATGAGGACGGCTTCCCTTTAGCTGAGCTGCTGGCTGTATATGCTGAGAGCTGGTAGCCTGGCTTGAGAAATCTGGTGTGTTTGTTTATTTAGCATAAATTGCCAAGAAAGTTCTCTTTCCTGTGGAGTTGACATAGGAGAAGAGATGCTACAAAGATACAAAGAAAAGACAAAGATGAACCCTGCTAAGAAATCTCTCCTCCCTTGAAGTTCTTTTGCATTTGTGCTAGCTCCACCCTGAAGAACTTACTCCCCAGGCAGGCAGAGGTCAACTCATCCATCCCCCACCTCTGGCTAACCCTGCCACAAGTGCCTCCAACTGTCACACCTTCCCTTGTGAGCTTCATCTCTGTTTGCATCCATTCATCTTTCCAGCCAAGTTCTTCAGGCCCTTACACCCTGGCCCTCAGGGATCCCTCTTCCTTGAGCTCGTATCACTTATTGTTCTCTCAACACTAATTTAGCAAAGCTGCCTGGAATTAACCCCCAAGAGAGAAGGGTGCTCTGCCTGTGTGAGTTTCCTCTCACCAATTTGTTAGGCAATTTCCTAACAAATTGCCACCAACTTAGTGGTTTAAGACAACAGAAATTTGTTATCTTACAGTCCTGGTCAGAAGTCTGAAATGGGTCAAAGTCAATGTATGGGCAGAGCTGCATTCCTTCTGCAGGTTCCAAGGGAGAATCTGTCCCTTGCCTTTTCTGTCTTCTCCAAGCTTCCCTCACTCCTTGGCTTGTGGCCAAGGAGTTGTAATTTCAACAATCGATTTAGGATATTGCATAAACTTAGTTGATAAAGCAGCAGCAGGGTTTGAGAGGACTGACCCCAATTTTGTAAGAAGTTCTACTGTGGATAAAGCGTTGTCAAATTGCATTGCATTCTACAGAGAAATTGTCTGTGAAAACAAGAGTCAATATATACAGGAAACTTCACTGTTGTCTTACTTTAAGAAATTGCCACAGGCATCCCAACTTTCAGCAGCCATCTCCTTGATCAGTCAGCGGCCATCAGCATCAAAGCAAGACCCTCTGCCAGCAAAAAGATTACAACTCGCTGAAGGCTCAGATGATGGTTGGCATTTTTTAGTGATAACCTATTTTTAAATTAAGGTAGGTGCATTGTTGTTTTAAATGTAATGCTGTTGCACACTTAATAAACTACAGCATAGTATAAACATAACTTTTATGTGGAATGGGAACCAAAAAAATTGTGTGACTTGCTTTATTGCAATATTTGCTTTATTGTAGTGGTCTGGAACTGAACCCACAATATTGCTTAAGTGTACCCATACTTGATGAATCTTTTTTCTCTTGCTACTTTCAAGATTTTCTCTTAGTACCTCTAGCTTTTCGAGCTTCTTGAAAGTCTAAATCAATGTTTTCTTCTTTTAATCAAATTTGCGAAGGTTTCAGCCATTATTTTTCAAATAATTGTTCTGCCCCTTTCTCCCTCTCTTCTCCTCTGAGACTTCCACTATATGTATGTTGGTACACTTGATATTGTTCCACAGGTCTCTGAGGCCCTGTTGATCTTTATTCAATGTTTTACTGTGTTCTTAAATTTGTATTATTTCTATGGATCTAGCTGATGTTCACTGATTTTATTTTTTCGGCACTTAAATATGCAGCTGAACAAAATGAATTTTTCATTTGATTATTTTACTTTTCAATTCTAAAATTACCATTTGCTTCTTTTAAATAATTCCTGCTTATATTGATATTCCCTATTTGTTCAGTAATTGTCATTCTATTTTCCTTTAATCTTTAAATGGGGGTCCCTTTAATTCTTTGAACTCATAACTACTTTGAAATCATTTCGTGCTTAATGCAACATTATAACACACCTAAAATCAGTTTTTGTAGGCTGCATTTTTCCTGAGAATGGGTCATATTTTCCTGTTTGTGTGAGAATGCAAGCAGCCCCATGCAGGAATTCCACATTCTCCCTACTATTCAGCAGGTTTTCACAAACATTTCTCACTTTGTTGATTCCCTCTGGTCTGTGAAGATTGTTTTTGTTTCTGTTTTTTTTTTTGCAATTTTGTCCAGTTTTAAGTTGTTTTGTGGTGAAAACTTTTGTCAAACTTTTCATTCTGCTATAGCTAGAAGTCTTTCCCTCTGAATTCTACTACACACCACGAAATAAACGTTGTTGTTACTGTTGCTATCAGGCAATTTTCGTTTAGATTTCTCTACAGGTTTATATATATTCACTATTTCTTTATGTATTGTAGACTACCCTGCTGGGATCATTTTTCCTATTTCTAAAATGAACCCTCTAGAAGATTTTTCGTTTAGGTTTCTTGGTAGATAACTCTTATAAATGTTGCCAATTTAAAAGCATGTTTTAAAGAAAACCATTATTCTTGAAATAAAATTTTGCTATACAACTTTAGAAGGTTATTTTTTTCTAAGCACTTTGAAGATATTATTCCATTTCTTCTCTTCCATGATTGCTTCTGAGAGGTTTTCTTTCTGGCCCTATGTATTACTGCTTTATAACTGACCTGTCCGTTTTTATTTCTGGCTACTTTTAAGATTTATCTTTTTTATCTATGTTGTTTTTTTCCAAGTTTCTCAGTAATATATCTAGGAGTGGATTGTTTTTGTTTTTGCTTATCCTGTGTGGTACATGTTATTGTTCTTATATCTGGATAATCATGTATTTTATTAATTCTGGAAAATTCCAAGCTGTAATCTCTTTAAATGTTACATCTCCTCCAGTCTTTTTTGGAATCTCCTTAGACATATTTTAGTTCTTAAATTCTTCTTCCTATTTTCCTTTTTACTCTTTGTCTTTGTGACTCATTCTTGGAAATTGCCTTATATACATCTTCCTTTCTATTTCATGTCTATTATCTACATTTTTCTGTAGCTAGTCTGTCACTTATCTCATCAACTAATTTTTTTAATTTCTTTTATTTTTCATTTCTAGAAGTTTTATTTACTTTCAAATTTGCCCAATCATTTTGATTGTCTCTTGTTTATTGACATTTTAGAAATATCATATCAATAATTTCCTTATTTTATATTCTTTACCAGATCTTCTAATATATAAAGTTGCTGAAGGTCTAAATTTGTTGTTATTTTGCTGACTCTTACTCACGGTAACTTTTTCCTTGTGTGTTTGGTATTTTGAGTTCATATAATTTATTGAATTCAATACATAGAATCATGAAAGTCTAAATTAGAATTTCCAAAGAGGAAAGCATGTTATTATGCTTGCTTCTAATAATAACCAGGGATGCTATAAATATAGGACCACTTTACCCTATTCATGAACTCTAGTTAATTATTGGAGTCTCAAGTTCAGCTCTTTTACTTTGGGGCAGGGTCCATATTTTGCCTCCCAATATTAGTGTTGTCATTGGCATTTAACTCCGAAGGAAACTCCTAACCTCTCACAATTCACATTTCATACTACTGTGTCTTTATTTTGGCTCTTGGAAATTTCTTTCACTTTATTGAATGCCCAGCAAAGCTTTTTTAAAAAAAACTTGTATTTTATCCAGGATGCCATTATAATGTAATAGGAAAACACTTTAGAGTGTATAATCCAACATTTTTCTGGAAACAGACCTTTCATATATTAATTTTTTCAGAAGAATTGAATGATGTATTTCACTCCAAAAAATTAATTTTTATTGTGAGTATATTAAATGTACAAATTAATAAAAGGATAAATAGCATTTTTCTATGCTTAGGTAAGATATATTTTCCATTGAATTAGTGTCTTTTATATCCATCAGGCTTATGCTTTTCAACATAATTCTTACGTTTCTTATCAAGTTCATAACTAGAAATTCTTCAGGTTTGTTTGTTTAAAATATATATTTTTTGTGATGGTTGTCATCATAATGGTTTTATTATCATATATGGTAAAACTTTGTAATTTTGCATATTTATTTTGTAACCAACTAACTTAGTAAAGTTGTTCATGTTTCTAAAAATCTTCAGTCTATTCTCTTACATTCTTTAGATTTTTTATCATATCATCTGCAAATAGTAATACTTTTGCCTCTTCCTTTCCAAATTAGTACCTTTTATTTTGTACTTTTGTCTCTATGCTTTAGCTATGACTATCACAAACCTTCATGTTCTTGCACCAAACTTTCAAAGCTATGATATCTTTGTAGTATATATTTAAACTTGGAATAAAACAATTGACTAAAATTATCTATAAGTGGATGTTTTAGTCCTTTACATACTATTAAAGGGGCATGTTATACCAACAATAAGTTGTTTTTACGTTTGTTTTATTTTTGGCCCCAGCATCCAAGTGATTAAATTAATTGCATCCTGAATTTGATCTCTAGAGAGACTCATGGGTTGGAATCACAAAAAAGTATCATCTGCTCTCCTCAAAAATGTACCATATAGGGCTTCCCTGGTGGCGCAGTGGTTGAGAGTCTGCCTGCCGATGCAGGGGACACGGGTTTGTGCCCCGGTCCGGGAAGATCCCACATGCCGCGGAGTGGCTGGGCCTGTGAGCCATGGCCGCTGAGCCTGTGCGTCTGGAGCCTGTGCTCTGCAACGGGTGAGGCCACAACAGGGAAAGGCCCGCGGACCGCAAAAAAAAAAAATGTACCATATTGTGTGGAGAAAAGATAATAACCCTCCTACACCATTGGTGGGAATGTATATTGGTACAGCCACTATAGAGAATGGTATAAATGTTCCTTTAAAAACTAAAAATAAATCTATCATTTGATCCATCAATCCCACTCCTGGGTGTATATCTGTAGAAAACCATAATTTGAAAAGATACATGCACCCCAAAGTTCGTTGCAGCACTATTTACAATAGCCAAGACACAAAAGCCACCTAAACGTCCATTGACAGAGGAATGGACAAAGAAGATATGGTACATATATACAAAGGAATATTATTCAGCCATAAACAAAGAATGAAATAATGCCATTTGCAGCAACATGGATGGACCTAGAGATTACCATACTAAGTGAAGTAAGTCAGACAGAGAAAGACAAATATGATATCATTTATATGTGGAATCTAAAAAAATGATACAAATGAACTTATTTACAAAACCAAAACAGACTCACAGAGTTAGAAAACAAACTTAGGGTTACCAAAGGGCAAAGGTGGTGGGGAGGGATAAATTAGGAGGTTGGGACTAACATACATGCACTATTATATATAACATAGGTAATCAACAAGGGCCTACTGTGTAGCACAGGGAACAATACTCTGTAATAATCTATATGGGAAAAGAATCTGAAAAAGAATAGATATATGAATATGTATAACTAAATCACTTTGCTGTAGATATATTAATATGTATAACTAAATCACTTTGCTGTATGCCTGAAACTAACACAACATTGTAAATCAACTATACTTCAATATAAAATAAAAAATTTTTAAATGCACTATATCAAATGATTTTAATGTTTTCAGTAATGTCTAAATTGCTTTCAGGCACCAAAAGGAATATCTTAGAGGACTTGCTGGCAAGATGGCAAAGTAGAAGGAAATGAGCTCACCCCTTCTTACAAAAACACTGAAATCACAATTAACTTCTGAGCAACGATTTACAAAAAACAAACAAAAAACCACTGGAACCTACCAAAAAAGATAGCCTACAACCAAAGACAAAGAAGAAGCCACAATGAGACAGCGAGATGGTAGGAGGGGTGCAATCACGATAAAATCAAATCCCATACCGCCAGGTGGACAACCCACAAACTGTAAAATAATTATACCACAGAAGTTCTCCCACAGGAGTGAAAGTCCTGAGCCTCATGTGAGGCTTCCCAGCATGGGGGTCTGGCAATGGGAGGAGAAGCCCTCAGAAAATCTGGCTTTGAAGGCCAGAGGGGTTCAATCATAGGAATTCCACAGGACTGGGAGAAACAGAATCTCCACTCTTGGAGGGTGCACACAGATCTGGTATGCACAAGGACTGAGGGAAAAAAAACAGTGACCTCATTAGAGATTGGGCCAGACCTACCTCCTAGTATTGAAGGGTCTCCTGGGGAGGTGGGGGATGGCTGTGGCTTGGGGCGGTGGAGGGGGGTGGTGAAGACACTGGCAGTGGCAGCTTTTGTGAATACTCTTTGGCAGAAGCCCTCCTAGAGGCCACCATCGCCCTCCCAAGACCTGGCCCCACCCAACAGCCTGTAGGCTCCAGTGCTGGGATGCCTCAGGCCAAACAACAAACAGAGCCCCACCCTATGTCAGACAGGCTACTTAAACTCTTCCTGAGCACAGCCCTGCCCACCAGAGGCACAAGACCCAGCTCCACCCACCAGCAGGCAGGAACCAGGCCCTCCCATCAGGAAGCCTGCACAAGCCTCTTAGACAGCCTGACCCACCAGAGGGCAGACAACAGAAGCAAGAAGAACTACAACCCTGCAGCCTGTGGAATGGAAACTGCAATCACAGAAAGTTTGACAAGATGATATAGCAGAGGAATATATCCCAGAAGAAAGAACAAAATAAAACCCCAGAAGAACAACTAAGTGATGTGGAGATAGGAAATCTACCAGAAGAAGAATTCAGAGTAATGATAGTGAAGATAATCCAGGACCTCAGAAAAACAATGGAGGCAAAGATCAAGAAGATGCAAGAAATGTTTAACAAAGACTAGAAGAATTAAAGAACAAACAAACAGAGATGAACAATACAATAACTGAAATGAAATCTACACTGGAAGGAATCAATAGCAGAATAACTGAGGCAGAAGAATGGATAAGTGACCTGGAAGACAGAATGGTGGAAATCACTGCCATGAAACAGAATAAAGAAAAAAGAATGAAAAGTAATGAAGACAGTCTAAGAGAACTCTGGGACAATGTGAAATACACAAATATTCGCATTATATGGGTCCCAGAAGGAGAAGAGAGAGAGAAAGAACCGGAGGAACTATTTGAAGAGATACTAGCTGAAAATTTCCTTAACATGGGAAAGGAAACAGTCACCCAACTCCAGGAAGCATAGAGAGTCCCAGGCAGGATAAACCCAAGGAGGAACATGCTGAGACACATAGTAATCAAACTGACAAAAATTAAAGACAAAGAAAAAATATTAAAAGCAATAAGAGAAACGCAACAAATAACATACAAGGGAACTCCCATAAAGTTATCAGCTGACTTCTCAGCAGAAATTCTTCAGGCCAGAAGGGAGTGGCATGATATATTTAAAGTGATGAAAGGGGAAAGCATACAACCAAGAATACTCTACCCAGCAAGGCTCTCATTCAGATTTGACAGAGAAATCAAAATCTTTACAGATAAGCAAAAACTAAGAAAATTCCGCTCCACCAGACCAGCTTTCAACAAATGATAAAGGAGCTTCTCTAGGTGGAAAAGGAAAGGCTAGAAACAAGAAAATTATGAATGGAAAAGCTCACCAGTATAGGCAAACATAAAATAAAGGTAGGAAATCATCTGCACACAAATATGACATCAAAACCAGCAATTGTGAGAAGAGAGCACAAATGCAGGTTACTGGAAATACATTTGAAATTAAAAGACTAGCAACTTAACGGCTTCCCTGGTGGCACAGTGGTTGAGAGTCCACTTGCCAATGCGGGGGACACAGGTTCGTGCCTCGGTCCAGGAAGATCCCATGTGCCGCGGAGCAGCTGGGCCTGTGAGCCATAGCCACTAAGTCTGCGCGTCCGGAGCCTATGCTCCACAACGGGAGAGACCACAGCAGTGAGAGGCCCGCCTACCGAAAAAAAGGCTAGCAACTTAAAAAAATCTTGTTTTTATATAGACTACTATATGAAATCCTCATGGTGACTGCAAACTGAAAATCTACAATAGATACACACACAAAAAAGAAAAAGGAATCCAAACACAACACTTAAATTAGTCATCAAATGACAAGAGAAGAGAACAAAAGACAAAGGGAAGAAAAAAGATCTACAAAAGCAAATCCAAGATAATTAAGAAAATACATATCAATAATTACTTTAAATGTAAATGGATTAAATGCTCCAACCAAAAGACATAGACTGGCTGAATGGATACAAAAATATGACCCATATATATGCTGTCAACAAAAGACCCACTTCAGACCTAGGGACACACACAGACTGAAAGTGGGGGGATGGAAAAAGGTATTCCATGCAAATGGAAATCACAAGAAAGCTGCAGTAGCAATACTCATATCAGACAAAATAGACTTTAAAATAAAGACTGTTACAAGAGACAAAGAAGAACACTACATAATGATCAAGGGATCAATCCAGGAAGATGTAACAGTTGTAAATATATATGCACCCCCACATAGGAGCACCTCAATAAGTCATATACCAACAACCATAAAAGGAGAAATTGACAGTAATACAATAATAGTGGGGGACTTTAACACCCCACTTTTATCAATGGACAGTTCATCCAGACAGAAAAATATGCAAACATGGGCCTTAAATGACACATTAGACCAGAGAGACTTAATTGATATTTATAGAGCATTCCACCCATAAAACAGCAGAATATACTTTCTTCTTCCAAGTGCACGTGGAACATTCTCCAGGATAGATCACATCTTGGGCCACAAATCAAGTCTTGGTAAATTTAAGAAAATAGAAATCATATCGAGCATCTTTTCTGATCACAACTCTATGAGATTAGAAATCAACTACAAGAAAAAAACTGTAAAAAAACACAAACACGTGGAGACTAAACAATAGACTAATAAACAACCAATGGATCACTGAATAAATCAAAGAGGAAATCAAAAAACTACCTAGAGTCAAATGAAAATTAAAGCATGAAGATCCAAAACCTATGGGACATGGCAATAGCATCTCTAAGAGGGAATTTTATAGCAATACAATCTTTCCTTAAGAAACAAGAAAAATCACAAATAAACAACCTATCATTACACCTAAAACAACTAGAGAAAGAGGATTGTCTTAATTTTCAAGAGCACTATTAAATAACCCTGTATGTTTCTTTTCTCCAGAGTAATATAGTGTTCTTTAACCTTTATTAGTAATTCCTATTTCTCAACCCTTTTATCATTTTCATTACTATCTCTAAAAGCCCTATTTTTCTGAGGTTATAGAATGTATTGTTAGCTCACAATGGTCTAATAAGTATCTATCCAGTGTAAAGAGGAATAATTATAGATTGTTTGCCACATATTATCCTACCCTCTGGATGCTGAGATTTTATTTGCATTTTTAACAGCTTTAATTAGTTACTCATTTTCATGTTGTGATACTTTGTTCTTTAATCTTTTTCAGTCATACTTGCACATAGGCTGTGTTCAATAAGAAGAACCTGTTCTTTTCTTTGGACAATGTCATTAGAAAGAATTAATTGACCTTTATTAGAAGAAGGAAACCATTATACGTTGTGTCTGGAATTCAGCTAACACTCTCTGCACCTAATCTCTTTTGACAATAGATAGTGGATAACATAGACATGTTGACTTGATAATTAAGCAATAAAATGTGTGTTTATTAAAAATGAATATTTATTAAAGACAATAATAAGAATCATAGGTGTGTTTTAAACTAGAGGCAGTCTTTGGTCATTAAAAGTTAGTGGTAGTGGTCTTCCCTGGTGGTGCAGTGGTTAAGAATCCGCCTGCCAATGCAGGGGACACGGGTTCAAACCCTGGTCCAGGAAGATCTCACATGCCACCGAGCCACTAAGCCTGTGCACCACAACTACTGAGCCTGTGCTCTAGAGCCTGCGTACCACAACTACTGAGCCCACATGCCATAACTACTGAAGCCTGCACGTCTAGAGCCCATGCTCCGCAACAAGAGAAGCCACCACAAAGAGAAGCATGTGCACAGCAGCGAGGAGTAGCCCCTGCTGGCCACAACTAGAGAAAGCCCGCGCACAGCAATGAAGACCCAACACAACCAAAAATAAATAAATTAAATTAATTAATTTTTTAAAAAATTAGTGGTAGGCCCTAGAGAAATGGCTAATTCTATTACTGAGGCAAGAAATTTACAACATGAACCAGAAAGTAAGAAAATAGTGCTGGAAAGTAAGAAAGTACTCAAACAACCAGAATAATGGGGGTATATCAAAAGGACGCAGTAGCTACCTGAAAGAGTTCCCAATAGCTGAAACAATTTGAATAACAAAATTAATGAAGTAGCATTGGATTATAACCCAAAGCCTAAAATAAATATATATAAGCCCATACTGATATAAATAAATGTTTGAATAAATGAATACATGGGGGGAGAATAGACAATTATCTCATGAAGAATTCCAAATAATTTACATAGATAATTCACCTTTAAAGAGATGAAGCATAAATCCCCACTTCATAAGTGTAGGCTGCACATAGTGACTTTCTTCCAAAGAATAAATTATGGAAATAGATTTTTTTTAAAGGAGAGAGAGTGATTTTACAGTGGAGAATCCTGACAAACATCTCAAGCCAAGTGACCAATGCTGGCATCAACAGTGATAAGTCATATTGATAGTAGTCATATTGGATATGATATGATGAGCATGGCACTTTACCTGTGTGCTCTTCCTCCCCAAAACCCATAACCTCAGTCTATTCATGAGAAAAATATCAAACAAATTCCACAAAATACCTGGCAGTACTTTTCAAAATGGTCAAGGTCATAAAAAACAAGCAAATTCTGAGAAACTATCACAACCAAGAGGAGCCTAAGGAGACATGACAACTAAATATAATGTGGTATCCTGAATGAGATCCTGGATCAGAAAGAGGACATTAGGGGAAAATGCAGGAAATCTGAGTAAACTATGGCCTTTACTTAATAATAATGTATCAATATTGTCTCATTAATTGTGACAAATGTACCATACTAACAATTTAAGTTGTTAATAATAGAGGAAACTGGGGGTGGGATATATCTCTCTGTACTATCATCGTCATAATTCAGTATATCTAAAACTGTTATAAAATGAACAGTTTATTTAATAAATAAGTTTCTAAAAAGCTGGTAGTAGGGCTTGTTTCTTTCAAGTTTGGTATATAAATGACGATGTTGAATAAACACTGATAGTGTCCCAATCAAGTTTGATAGAGAAAAATGAGAAGAGATAGCTCATTAGTTTAAAAAGGTAATTGAGATTTTAAAAAATCTCAACAGACTGGAATGACAGACTGATCTCCAATAGGATACATTTCATAAAGTTAAATTATTTTGAATTTATGTCCAAAAATCAATTGCATGAGTAAATTATGTTTGTCACCTGCAGCATATGTGCAAAAAAAATCTTAGAGGCTTTATTTTATGATGAACTTGGTGTAAAGTCTATAAATTTTTGCTGTCTAAAAAAGTCAATATTCATCTACATAAACAGTATTTACAATGAAAGGTAATGTTGCTACTCTGTTATGGCCAAAATACTACTTTTTTTTTTTTTGGCAGCATTGGGTCTTCATTGCTGCGCAGGCTTTCTCTAGTTGCGGCAAGCCAAGACTGCTCTTCGTTGCGGTGCGTGGGCTTCTCATTGCTGTGGCTCCTCTTGTTGTGGAGCACGGGCTCTAGGTGCGTGGGCTTCAGTAGTTGTAGCACGTGGGCTCAGTAGTTGTGGCTCACGGGTTCTAGAGTACAGGCTCAGTAGCTGTGGCACACGGGCTTAGTTGCTCCACAGCATGTGGGATCTTCCTGGACCAGGGCTCTAACCCGTGTCCCCTGCATTGGCAGGTGGATGCTTTTTTTTTAATTTTTATTTTTTTAATAAATTTATTTATTTATTTTTGGCTGTGCATTTCTGCTTGTGGGCTTTCTCTAGTTGTGGCGAGCAGGGGCTACTCTTCGTTGCAATGTGTGGGCTTCTCATTGTGGTTGCTTCTCTTGTTGCGGAGCACGGGCTCTAGGCACGCAGGCTTCAGTAGTTGTGGCACACAGGCTCAGCAGTTGTGACTCATGGGTTCTAGAGCACAGGCTCAGTTGTTGTGGTTTACGGGCTTAGTTGCTCTGCGACATGTGGGATCTTCCCAGACCAGGGCTCAAACCCATGTCCCCTGCATTGGCAGGCGGATTCTTAACCACTCTTCCACCAGGGAAGCCCCCAAATACTTCTTTAATATGGAATTTGGTTTGGGAATGCTGCACTTTAAATGATACAAGACAGATTGGAGCATGTCCAAAGGAGAAAAAGTAGAAATGTGAGGAAACTCCACTTTACATGTGAAGAAATTTTGAAGGAAATGGAATGTTTAGCTTGGGTCAGGGGAAATTAGAATATAATCAGTTTTTTCACATATTTGAAGAGCAGCAGTACTAAAGATTAATTTTATATGACTTCAGAAGATAAGATATATATAGGATAAAAGCTTGAAGGAGAAACATTTCAAGAAAAATTTAATTTCTGAAAATAAAATTGTCTATCTTAATATGGGTTCCCTGTCACTGGAGGTACTTAGGTAAAATCTCTATGATAATAGAGATTTGTTGAAGAACTTCATCAGGAATTCAAGTATTTATTTGGAGTTTCAGTAGAAAGTAGTTAATACACACTTAGGCTTTATATTTTTTGACATTTCATTCAATTAAAAAATTTCAAAATACACTATTATTTTCTGATGCCAGTTACTCTTCTAAAGACTTCATATTAGGCACTGAGGAAGCAGCATAGCATATAGTGGATAATATTATACATAATCTTCGGAGCAATTGTCTGAGTTTAGGTCTGGTTCCACCAAGCTTTGTGACCTTGAGCAAGTTGCTTAACTTCAATGTGTTGGAGGTTTTACCCAGCCAAAAGCAATGTGTTTCCTCGTTTGTAAGATGAGAATAGTAGTACTTATGAGATTATTATAAGGATTTAATTATTTCATATTTATAAAGTGTTTAGAAAAATAACTGGTACTTTGTAAGTATTATAAAAGTGTTCAAAAATAATGAGGATTTTTAGTGAAAGTTTTAAGAGGCTCTAGGGTTAAGACTGAACTCTGTATTTTATATGGTACATTTTCATCTTTTTTTTTTTTTTTTTTTTGGGAATGGGGG
>NW_020172632.1:3599997-3605744 GCF_003031525.2 Neophocaena asiaeorientalis asiaeorientalis | reverse complement strand
CTTTTTTTTTTTTGGTAATTTTTTTTTTTTTTTTTTTTTTTTTTTTGCGGTACGCGGGCCTCTCACTGTTGTGGCCTCTCCCGCCGCGGAGCACAGGCTCCAGATGCGCAGACCCAGCGGCCATGGCTCCCGGGCCCAGCCGCTCCACGGCATGTGGGATCCTCCCGGACTGGGGCACGAACCCGTGTCCCCTGCATCAGCAGGCGGACTCTCAACCACTGCACCACCAGGGAAGCCCCATTTACATCTTAAATACAGTTTTTCTTCTGATTTAGACCTTTCGGTCCTGTTTTGTTATATTGTTAAATAAGAGGGAATCTTTTCAAGCTACAATTTAAAAATAAGTCGAATAAGATCAGTAAACCAATGGTCCTCTGCTATGTAGATGTTTATATTTACATTAAAAGCTTACTTACTTTATGCTATATTATTTTCCCTCACATTTACTCTATATCAAGTTTAAATTCCAAAGTGTTTCTCGCCTAACTTATTTTAAGGCCTGCCTTTCATCACTTTCTTTTTGCTCATCCCAAATACAGCAATACCCTTGCTTAATCAACTTAACTTATGCATCTGGAATTGCAACATAAAGGTCCCAAAACAGCACTTGAAAAACTATGATTTATACTTAATGTGTTACAGGTGGCTTCTTAAGAGAAATGCTTATTTCTAGTGTCATTAAAATGATGAATTTCTAAATCCTTAAACTGCATTTCTGTTAAAAGTTTACTGTGGTACATTTTCTTCCAAACTTGGTTTTGCATACACATTCCCAAATAATACTTTTGACCTTATGTTTATAAGAGCAAATTACCATAAAAATCCTTGTAGAAGTAGATGAATATTAACAAATTTAGCAACAGGATTTCCTGCTATTAAATCATAAGTTATTTAGACTAAACCGTACCATATTTTACAACATGTTCTAGGAATTGTCTGGTAAAAAATGTACATCAGATCACTATCAAAACCAATATGAATGTAATGGATGAGGCAATCTCAAATATAAATTAAAATATACAACTTTATAGATTTTGATATGTGATGTTACATTGTTATTTAAGAGGGTGGCAGCCAATTTATATCTTTTGAGAATTTTAGCTTCAATTTCTAATTTAAAAAGAAAAGGTTTACAATGAAATAAATACAATACCATGTCTTGAAAATGCATTTGACTATACTTTTGCTAAATTAATGTTTTACAATTTAGAAGTTACTTTAAAAATGAATACAGAGACCAAAAACATGGTTTCCAGTAAGCTTTGGTGTGATACTGAAAACATCTTTTGTTGATTTAAAGATAAAGAGTGTTTTGTACTGCATTAATACTGCTAAGCTGAATTTTAGGTATACCTGCACAGATTGTCAACTGAAAGCCCATCATTTTGGTACAAGACAATTAATCCTGTATAACTCTGTGATATTTTAGGAATATACTGTTTGTTAACGATTAAATGAAGATGGTTATTTTCAAAATTTTAAATACAATAACTTTAAAAATGCTATGAAGACAGTCGTTTCTATACTTTCTAATGTTTAATGTCATTGTATTCCCGATGAATGAGCATAAGAATGAGCTATGGTAGCCTGATTTGCCCATTTTTATTTCTCTCATGGTTACTCTTTTTTAAAAAAATATTTATTTATTTGTTTAGGCTGCACCGGGTCTTCCTTGCGGCATGCAGACTTAGTTGCATGCAGACTTCTTAGTTTCAGCATGCATGTGGGATCTAGTTCCCCAACCAGGGACTGAAACAGGCCCCGTGCATTGGGAGCATGGAGTCTTACCCACTGGACCGCCAGGGAAGTCCTCCTCTCATGGTTACTCTTAAGGAACGATTGTAGATCTACTGATTACTGGGCCTGTCTTGGGGAAAATCATCTGTCCACTACTCAAATCACTTAGCTACTAAAATTGTTTCTCGGAATATGAACAACTTTCTATATTTTAATGTCTCCTTGAAGGAAGTAAATTTAGTACCATCCTTGTAGTGTTCAAGTCAGAAATTATAGAGTTGTGTCATTTGAGCCTGTAGACCATAAATAAGCCCCAAACTCTATTACTAAACATGTAGAATAAACTCAATACTGTAGCCTACAAGCATTTTCCTTCATTGTTCTCTTGTTCAATCACTACAAAAACTTTTATTGTGCCTAATTTATGTCAGACTCTATACTATGTATTAATAATTTTTTTTAAAAAACAAAAAGTTTGTTTTCAAGGACTTTACAGTTTAGTGAGATTTGACATACAGTTTGTTTGAAAATGCTATGGTAGAGTACCAAAAGAACATAGCAAAGAGGTACCTAATTGTGCCTGAGATGGCTTGGGAAGGCTTTTTGGATAAGATACTGATTGAATTAAGACTTAAAATTTTGTGTAAATTATTAGGGAAAACTTGGGGCAGGACAAGAAGATAAAAAGGATATTTCAGGCAGAAAACAGCATTTGCAAAGGAGTTTCAAGAGTGTGTGGTATAATAATTTTTAAAAACTGAATATTTAGGCATGGCAAGTAAACAGGAGCCTATTGATAGAATGAAGAAATATTTCTGGAAAGGCAAGGTCTAGGTCAAGAAGGGTCTTCAATAAAATCCTATAACTTAAAATTTTATTCTGAATATGACACATGGTCAGGCTGTTTAATGGTAGCCATACTACCATTTTCATTAAGCTGTAACATACATATAGCAAAATGCATTGTGTACAACTCTACAAAATTTTAATATATAAATCCCTTTTTAACTATCACCCAGATTAAGATATAAATCATTTCCAGCATTCCAGGTTCTCTCACACCCCTTCTCTTTCTATAACCACCCCTCACCCAGGTAATGAGTATCCTAATTTATATTATCATGAATTAGTTTTGCCTGTTCTTGTACTCTTTTTAGACTCTCTTCTTTCACTCCACATAACATTTGTGAGATTCACCCATGTTAATGCATGTAGTACTGTATATTTTCTCATTGCTGTGTAGTCTCTTGTACGATTTTATCACAGTTGCTTATCCATTCTACTGCTCACTAACATTTACATTGTTTCCAATTTTTTGCTACAATAAAATGGAAGTACTATAAACATTCTTTGCATATGTTGATATGCTGCTTGCATTCTTTGATAGATGTACGCATTCTATTCTTTTGTGAGAATTCTCTTGGAGTGAAATTGAATGTCTAGGTTTAGTAGATAATGCCAAGAAGCTTTTCTAAAGTGGTGTAAATGTACATGCTCACTAGCAATGTATGAGTAAGTTGATCCACATCTTCGTCAGTACCTGATTATTATTATTTTTTTGGCTGCGTTGGGCCTTTGTTGCGGTGCACGAGCTTCTTATTGTGGTGGCTTCTCTTGTTGTGGAGCACGGGCTCTAGGTGTGTGGGCTTCAGTAGTTGGGGCACACGGGATAAGTTGCTCCATGGCATGTGGGATCTTCCCAGACCAGTGATCGAACCCATGTGCCCTGCATTGGCAGGAGGATTCTTAAGCACTGTGCCACCAGGGAAGCCCCAGTACCTGATTATTTTTAGTCGTTTTCTCTCTTTTCTTCTTTCTCTTTCTTTTTTTTTTTTTTGGCTCTACCCACACAGCTTGTGGGAAATCCGAACCAGGGATCAAACCCATGTCCCTTGCAAAGGAAGCGCGGGCCCCTAATCACAGGACCGCGAGGGAATTCCCTAGTCTTTTTTCATTACTAGCTATTCTGGTGGATGCAAAGTGATATTTCATTGTAGTTTTAAATTGGATTTCCCTGACAACAATGATATTGATCCTTATTGGCTATTTGGATATCTTCTTTTAGAAATACTTGTTAAATTCTTTTGTCAATTTTTAAGTTAAAATTATTTTTTCCCTCTATCTTATTTGTAGGAGCTTTTTGTAAACTCAGGATACAAGTACTTTGTTAGATGTATTTCTTGTGAATATCTTCTCTGGACTGTAACCTTCTTTTTCAGTGTTTTTGATGAACTGAAGTTTTTAACAAAGTTCAATTTATTAATTTTTATTTTAGAGATTTTAGAGTTAGTGTTTCTTTGTGTCCTATTTAAATCTTTGCCTATCACAAAGTCATAAAGATATTATCCTATGTTTTCCTCTATAAACTTAATTGTTTTAGCCTTCACATTTAGATTCACAATTCATCTCAACTAATTCTTATGGATGGTAGGAATTAGGGGTTAAAGTTTCATTGTTTCTCAGATATCCACTTTATCTAGCATCATTGTTTAAAAAATCTCCCCCCACTTAACTGCAGTTACACCTTCATTGTAAATCAGGTGACTGTATATATATGACTCTATTTCTGAACTCTCTACTCTGTACCAATATTGGTCTGTATGTCTATTGTTTTAGTTCAGACTGCCAAAACAAATTACCATTGATGCATGGCTTAAAAGACAAATATTTATTTCTCACAGTTCTGGAGGCTGGGAAGTTCAAGATCAACATGCCTACAGATCCAGTGTCTGGTGAGAGCCCACTTCCTAGTTTGCAGTTGGCTGTCTTCTCATTGTATCTTCACATGGTGGAGAGCAGAGAGAGAGAGAGCAAGCTCTTCTGTCTCTTTTAATAAGGGCACTAATCCCATCCCTGAAGGCTCCATCCTCAAGATCTAACTACCCCAAGGGCCCTACCTCCTAATAATATCACATTGGGAGTTTAGATTTCAACATATAAATTTTGGGGGGACACAAATATCTATTCTTTTGCCAATACCAAAGTATAGTAATTACTTTACCTTCATAGTAAGTCTTCAAATCTTGTTGTTCTTACTCAGCATTATCTTGGCTATCCCAAGTCCTTTGCTTTTCCATATAAATTTTAGAATCAGTTTGTCAATTACTACAAAATTGAGGCCTTCTGGGATTTTGATCGGGGCTGAATTTAATATATAGATAAAACTGTGGGGAATTGACATCTTAATAATAGTAAGGTTTTTTTCTTCATGAACATGGATTATCTCTCTTTTTGTGAAGGTCTTTTTTTAATTTCTGTAGGCAGTGTCTTGGACTTTTCAGTGTAGAGGTCTTTCACAACTTTTGTTAGATTTATTCCTAGGAATTGAGTTTTTTCACATTATTGTCAATGGTATAACTTCATAAATTTCACTTTCCATTATTTGTAGCTAGCATATAGAAATACAATTAATTTTTATATATTAACCTTGTATCTAACTACCTTGCTAAATTCAGTTATTTTTGTAGATTTTCTTGGGTTTTCTATATATATAATCATATTATCTGCAAATAATGCAACTTTTATTTCCTTTCCAATTTCATACATTAAATTTTTTTTAGTACTGGCTAGAACCTCTAGTATAATACAGACATACATTGGAAATATTGCAGGTTTGGTTTCAAACTACCACAATAAAGCAAATATCTCAATAAAGCAAGTCACATAAATATTTTGGTTTCCCAGTACATATAAAAGTTATGTTTACACTATAGTGTAGTCATTATGTGTGAAAAAGCACTATGTCTAAAAAAAAACCTATATGGATACCTTAATTTAAAAATACTTTATTGGGCTTCCCTGGTGGCGCAGCGGTTGAGAGTCCGCCTGCCGATGCAGGGGACGCGGGTTCGTGCCCCGGTCCGGGAAGATCCCACATGCCATGGAGCGGCTGGGCCCGTGAGCCATGGCCTCGGAACCTGCGTGTCCGGAGCCTGTGCTCCGCAGTGGGAGAGGCCACAACGGTGAGAGGCCTGCGAACCTCAAAATAAAAAAAAAAAAAAAAAAAAAAA
>NW_020172632.1:3554541-3599926 GCF_003031525.2 Neophocaena asiaeorientalis asiaeorientalis | reverse complement strand
AACAAAAAAAAAAAAAAAAAAAAAAAAAAAAAAAAACTTTATTGTTTAAAAAATACTAACAATCATCTGACAAGGCAGGGTTACCTTCAAGCTGGCAACATAAAACAAGTTGGTGAGTATTTACTCTTCCACTATAGTCTGAAAGAGTTTGTTAATATTGGTATTACTTCTTTCATTAAATGTTAGGAATAATTTACCAATGAAGCCATATATGCCTAGAACTTTCTTTGTGGAAAGAGTTTTAATTTTGAGCACAATTTCTTTAACAGATATAAGACCATTCCGATTTTGTTCCCTTTCTTCCTTCCTTCTTTTTTCTTTCCTTTATATATTTTGAAGTTATGTTTTTAGGTGCTTATATTTAGGATTGTTGTGTGTTCCTTTGAATCAATACTTTGAACATTATCAAATGTCTCCCTTTATATCTAGCAATACATCTTGCCTTAAAGTTTACTTTTTCTCACATTAATATAGCTGTGATAGTTTTCTTTTGGCTAGGGTTTATTTTCAACCTTTATCTGTTCTTATCTTTACAGCATGTCTCCTATAAACAGTAAATATTGGGGTGCTGTTTTTTCAGTCATTCTGACAATATTTGTCTTTTAATCAGAATGTCCCTGTACATTTAAATACTGATATATTTAGATTTAAAGCTATCATATTTTTTGTTGCCTATTTGTCTCATCCAGTCTTTGTTTTCTTACTTCTCCTTTCCTATGGTAGTCATCATCATCTTCTTCTTCTTTTGGACCAGTGAATTTTTACTTACACATTTTATGATACTATTATATTAAGGATCACTTTGGAACAGGGTTTCCCCAATCTCAGCACTATTGACATTTTGGACCAGATAATTCTTTCTTATGGAGGCTGTCTTGTGCATTAAATGATATTCAGCAACATCTCTAACCTGTACCCAGTGGCAGCACTTTTCTCCCCACAAGTTGTGACATCCAAAAAAGTTCAAGACATTACCAAATGTTCCCTGGGGTAGCCAAATCAACCCTGGTTGAGAACCACTGTTCTAGATTAGTGCTGTCCAATAGAAATATAATACAAGCCACAGATGTAACTTAAAATTTTCTAGTAGCCACATTAACAAAGCAAACAGAGAGAAGTGAAATTACTTTAAAGAATGTTTTTATTTAACAAAATATATCCAAGGTATTATCATTTCATAATAATCAATATAAAAATTGTTAGAGATATGCTACATTCTTTTTTCATACTATGTCTTCCAAATCTGTGTTTTACTCTTACAATACATCTCAACTTGAACTGGCCACATCAAGTACTTAATAGCAACATATGGCTAGTAGCTACCAAATGGACAATACTCTAGAGACCTCTGTATTTATCCTTGACTTATAATCATTTAGTAGTAAGTCAATAAATACAGTCAAAAGTAAATCAAAACTTCTAGCACAATAGAAGAATCTTACAATAGTTTAACTCCATCTATCTCCCATCTTCCCCATGTGGCATTGTTATCATGTATTTTATTTCTATATATGTAATAAACACCACAAGACAATATATTGTTAGTGTTGTCTTTTGAAAAAAATCTGTATGCTTTTGCACTAACCCACTCCATTCTGCAGCTCTGTATTTCTTCTGGGATAATTTTCCTTCAGCCTGAAGATCTTTTGGGATTTATTGTTGTGTGAGTCTCCTGGCAACAAATTCATTTAGCTTGCTTTCTGTCTTTATTTTACTTCATTTTGAAGAATATTTTTGTTGGGTACAGAATTCTAGGTTGGGAGTTATTTTCTTTTAGCAATTTAATTATTGCCATTCCATGATATTTTCACCTTCTGCTGAAAGTCAATTAGAAATCTTATTGTTGCTCTTTTAAAGGGAATGCCTCCTTTTCTCTGGATGCTTTTAAGATTTTAAGTTTCCTTCCTCTGATTTCAGCAATTTTACTAAATTGTATCTGGGAATGATTATCTTTGCATCTACCCTGAAGCTCTTGAATCTGTGTATTGCTATCTTTTAATCAATTTTGGAAAGTCCTGATCCTTATCTCTTCAAATATTGCTTCAGCCCCATTTTTTTCTCTTCTCCATTCATGACTCCAATTATATGTGTGTTAGACTACTTGACTGTATATACACATCTTTTGTTACTCTTTTGTTTTTCTCACTCTTTTTTCTTTCTGTGCTTCAGTATAGATATTTTCATTGGACCTGTTTTTGAATTCACTAGTCTTTCTAGTTTGCTTTTAAATGCATTTAATGAGTTCATTATTTCAGTTATTGTATTTTTCATTTCTGGATTATCCATTTGATGATCTTTTTTATGAATTTTAACTCACTCGAAGTTCTCCACATTTTCACCCACTTTTTAAAAACCTTGTCTTTAAGTTTTAAAAACATATTTGTAATAGTGATTTTAAACTCCTTGTCTGCTAATTTCAACATGTGGATCATTTCTGGTTCTGACTCTATTTGTTATCTTGATTATTGGTGTCTCTTTTTTTCTCTTTATATGTATTATAATTTTTAATTATATGCAGACATTGTCTTAATAGACCATAGAGAATACTGGTGATGTTATTTTCCAGAGATAGTTCACTCTTTTCTCTGCTAAATAAAGGAGTAAGGTGAAGATTACCTCAGTACAATCTGGATTGATCTAGGTTGGAGCTGAGTTTCAGTTTTAATGAAACTCAATCCACCTCTGAGGTGGCCCTTTTGAGCTTTCAGTTGAAAGCTAGGTAGGTCTTCAGTACTCACCTACTGTGGGAAAAGCCTTAAACACCATTGGAGATTCATCCAGAAGTTTGGATATCATGAAACCACAAAAGATTTTACTCTACCTTTTCAATTTAACCCCATCCTCAAGTGTGACCTTCCCAGGTTGTTGATTGAAAGCAAAGTGAGTTTCTGTCTCCTCAGTCCTGAAATTTCTTTGGAAATTTCTTTGGAAATTTCTTTGAAAACTTTGTAGTTTTGAACTTAATTCTTTTGTTTCTCTTCACATGCATGTTTTAAATCTAGCAAATTTCTTGAGAGGGATATCCGTTGTGTTTGTTTCAGGCCCATTCACTTTAGCAAGGCTCTTTGTCTCCTAAATACCATGAAATTTTACTCTGCCTCCCTGGCCCAGGCCCACCAGCTTCCTGATTCACTCTTTCAAAAAATCCCATGTGATAAACTGGTTGCACATTTGGGGTACCTCTAAATTCCAATCCATTATGCCAGCTGTCAAATGGCTTTCTGTTTCTTTTTCTCCCAAGGGAGTCCCTCTGACTAGGCCAAGCCCAATTCCTCAGTCTGTGCCTGGAATTAGCAAGTACAATGAGGAAAGAAAACAGTTGCCTATTGTCAGCTTACCTGGAGAGGGCTCTGCCTTCTGAAATTTTAATTCATCTAAATGAACATCGATGTATTTTAAAATATGATTTTTTGTAATTTATCCATTTTTTTCTAGTTGTTGCAGCAGAACATTGGTCTATCCTTCCCACTATATCCTACCTACAAGTGGAATTATCTTTTTCATTTAAAGTGAATTTTCCTGCTTACTAATTAAATTGAGCTGTTTTCATGTATTTATGGGCATTGGATTTTCCTTTTTTGTGAAGTATATAAGCCTTTTACCTGTTTTTTCTACTAGGTTGTCTACATTTTGATGGTTTGAAGGAGATTTTTATATTTTTTTTTCTATAATGAGTCCTTTGTGAGTTTTATGTGTTGCAAATATATTCCCTTCATCTGTGACTTTTTTTTCCTTTTCTGTGGATATGTAATATATCATAATAAAAAAGGTTTGAAAACATTTTGGAAATGTTGAAATTAAGATTCCTGTGGACCATAAAAGTGGGACTGTCTAGGCCATGGTTATGGATTGGGGAGTATATTTGATGTTTTTTATGCATTGCATCAGATTTTCCACTAGTCTTCCTGGCCCTCAGCTGCTTGCTCAGCCCCAGCTACTGCCTCCATGACCAGTTCTACAGACTCCAATGATCCAAGTGGTCTCACAACTGAATCTTGAAGTCTCTGACTCCTGCCACAAATTCCAGACTCAGATGAAGGATTATGGCACAGAGTATGATATCTTGCTTATACAAGAAGTACAGGAGAGGCCAAGGGACTGGAAAGTATAGGGTAATTAACTCTGTGAGGGGGAAACTTTGACAATAGGGGAGAGGACACAGGAGTGGCCAGCCAGTAAATTCTCTCTTCATTCTTTTTCAATAGATTTTTCTAAGGCATAGTGTTTCTGTAATACCTGCCTGGAGATGTCCTGTTTGGTAAGTTTCTGTTTGTGTAACTTTGAGAAGTAATGGCCAGTTTAGTAATATACCACATTATATTTGCTACCAACTTTCCCCTACCTCACTGCCCTTTTCCTCACTCTTACACGAGCACTTCAGCTTTGCCTCACAATTTGTTTTCTAGGGAACCCAGGTTAATACAGCCTGTTAGTTAACAGCCTTTCCTTCTCACCTGTAAATTCTATCTACTCTGAAGTATCCAATGTTATTTTCAGGTCCTGTTAAAATGCTGCCTCTTCTATTTTACTTCCTGGATTCTTTTTATTTATTTATTTTTTCACTCAACTCTCAAAGAACTTTTCCCCTTCCTTTACTATGATACATACCATCTTCTACCTTGTAATATAATGGTAACCTTCTTACTAAACAAACTGAACCTGGTACAGTGCTAACAGAAAGTAACTTTTTTCTTTCCCACTGATTCCTTCAAGACTGCTCTCTCAACTTTTTCTTCCCCATCCCTGGATGATACCTCAGGAGGTCCCGTGGCTTTGCAGGTCACTTTGCAGTAATTTTTTTAAAAATTCCCCAGTCAAATAGATGAAGTCTCTTTTTTGAAACTAAAAATGTCCAAACTCTCCTACTTCAAACTCTCATACAATTTAAACTCCTTTACCCAGCTTGACCTCTATCAGATGTAAAATCCTATGATGGAAAGAGTAACATAATTGACTTCTACTTTACCATTTTGCACTTTCACTCCTTCTCCCCCATTCACTAGACTATATCTAGACTGGAACAAGGGAGAGAGAGGACAGGTAAGAGGCAGAAAATTCTCACTAAACTAATATAGTTATAATCTTCCTTCAGGGTCTTCTTTATGGCAGTTACACAATCATTGGCTCTCTTTCACAGAGTGCTTTTGTGGGCTTTTTCATGGACACTTCTTTCCAATTCCTGGGGAATCTCTCTATAATACTCAATGTCTCTTTCATTTTATTGATTACAACTTCCCTGAACCTTAGTTTCTGGCAGTCCGCCCATCTGCTGAGGCCACCTCACCCTCAAAGCAGTCCTTTTGTATGGAGTCCCTCTAAAGAAGACCTAATCAGGCTCACTGGCACCCTTCTAGTACAGTGGTAAGGATTGAAGCCAGACTTCAGTAAGTTGGCCACAAGATTTTCTTACAGTGATTCTGAGTTTAGTGCCTTGACATTCAATAAATGTTAAATTTTGTTATTCAGGGACCTTCTGAATTCCTCAGTGCCTCCAGCAGAATTCAAGGTGTGACACAAAACTCTCAGCTTTTGGGAAGAGTTCCTCTCTCTTGCAATACTATTTTACCACAAACATCTTCTTTGGGACCATCAGAAGTAATCTTGTGATGCCATTTGTCCCTGTTTATATCAATCACTACAAAGAGCCCAGGTCTCTTATGTCATCCCTCTTACCTCTGAGTATAATCTCCATTGGACTATGTACATGTCATTACCTGACTTCTTTCCAACCTAGCTCTGTCACTGACTACCATAATGACACCCTAGACTTTGTCTTACCTATAACTATAAACTTCCTATAATGCTGGTTTCAAGCATTCTACTCTCCAACCATCATCTGTCTTTCTACTCACTGCTTCTGGGATCCTAACTCCGGTAATTCTCAAAGCCCCCTGATAATTATAACCTATTGTTCCTATGACCTTTTAATTGTCCTTCATTATGGACAAACCATTCTTACCTAATTTAAACTCCATAGCCAATGATTATAATTATTTTCTTCAACCCAATTGCTTCTCTCTCACTCATATTCCCTTGGTAAAACTGGTTAAATTCAACTCTCTTTTTACCCTTTGACTACACTCACATCACTAAATGTGACTCGAGAAAAACACATAACTTATACTGACTGTTTTCACTTTAAATACATAATCACTAATCTCAAGGGACCCTCAATGCTATTCAGAAATCATACTATATTATTCTAGTATGGGTAGTAGAAAAGTTTTTGCTCTTCTACTCTCCTAGAAAACTATTCACACCTTCTGTTTCCTCAGACCTCCAACTACTCCTCCCCCTTTTGCACTTTTCATGTAATAATTCTACTTCCTATTTTACTGAAAAATTTGAAGCAATCAGAACAGACCTTCCACAACTCCCAGCACACTCTCCTCGTTTCTCTCTGACTATTCCTTCTCCTTCTCTTTTGCTGATTCCTCTTCATTTCCCTGACCTCAAATATTGGAAGCTCTCAGTGCAGAAACATTTTACTTCCTCTATTTTACTCTCTAACCTTATACTTTCAGGCAACTCATCCAATCTAATATCTTTTATTTATTTATTATTTTTATTTATTTATTATTTTTATTTATTTATTATTTTTATTTATTTATTTTTCGGTATGCAGGCCTCTCACTGTTTTGGCCTCTCCCGTTGCGGAGCACAGGCTCCAGATGCGCAGGCTCAGCGGCCATGGCTCACGGGCTCAGCCACCCCACGGCATGTGTGATCTTCCCGGGCCGGGGCACGAACCCGTGTCCCCTGAATTGGCAGGTGGCCTCTCAACCACTGCGCCACCAGGGAAGCCCCAATCTAATATCTTTTAAATATCATGTATATGATGACAACCTCCAAATTTATATCTCCAGCCAGGCTTTCTCCCCTGAGCTCCAGACTCATGTATATCCAACTGCCTACCCATCATCTCCATCTGGATATATGATAGGCATCTCATATTTTATATCTTACCCCCAAACCTGCTTCTACTATAGTCTTTCCAATCTCAGTTCTATTTGTTCAAACCTAAAACCTTGGAGGCAAATCCTACTGGCTCTCTCTATAAAACATATCTAGAATCTGATTATTTATCACTACTTCCACTGCTACCATCCTGGTCCAAGTTACCTTAATCTCCTGCCCAGATTATTGCAATGGCATCCTAACTGGTCTCTCTGTTTCTGTCCTTGTCTTTGTCATCCTTGTCAGCATAACAGCCACAGTCATAGTGTTAAAATAGAAGTCAGATCATATTACTTTTCTCCTCAAAACTCCAATGGCTTCTTCCTGTCTCAGTTAGGGTGAAAGTAAGAGTCCTAACAATACTCTCCAAGGCTATCCATTATCTGTTTTACTATCTCCCTTCTGATGTCATCTCTTCCTATTTTCTCCTCACTCACTCTACTAATCCTACCATATTAGCTTCATTGCTTTTCTTTTCTTTTTTTAAATTAATTTATTTATTTTTGGCTGCATTGGGTCTTCATTGCTGCATGCAGGCTTTCTCTAGTTGTGGCAAGCGGCGGCTACTCTTCGTTGTGGTGTGCGGGCTTCTCATTGTGGTGGTTTCTCTTGTTGCAGAGCACAGGCTCTCAGCGCGTGGACTTCAGTAGTTGTGGCACGTGGGCTCAGTAGTTGTGGCTCACGGGCTCTAGAGTGCAGGATCAGTAGTTGGGGCACATGGGCTTAGTTGCATCCACGGCATGTGACATCTTCCCGGATGAGGGCTCTAACCTGTGTCCCCTGCATTGGCAGGCAGATTCTTAACCACTGTGCCACCAGGGAAGTCCCATTGCTTTTCTTTGAATATGCCCGTGACAGGCATCCTCCTGCCTGAGGGTCTTTGCACTTATTTTTCCCTTTGCCTTAACCCATATATTAATATTTGTTCATATTTTTAGGTGTTTTCTTAAATTTCACCTCATTGAGACCTTCCATAATCACCCTATTTAAATTTGCAACTCCTTCAACACTCTTTTTCCCTTTGCTATTTTATTTTCCTCATAGCACTTGCCATATTATAGCATACCACATATTTTATTTGTATATTTTGTGTTTTGTCTTCATTCTCTCTACTAGAATGTAAGATCTATTAGGGTAGAAGTTTTGTCTGATTTGTTCTTTACTGTATCCCTAGAGTCTAGAAAAGTGCTGAAAAAATGATAGGCACCAAGTACATATTTGTTGACTACCCACGGGATGCCAGACTTTTACTGGTTGTTGAGCATATTACTGTGAACAGACCATCATTCCTATCCTCGAGGAACTTATAGCCTAATTCAGGAAACCAACTTTAAACACAAAATTATCCAAATAAATATTCAACTACATAAGTACCATTAAACAAAAGTACTGGTTGATATAAGGTCATTAAACAAGGGGCCATCCAACCTGCTCTAAGGAGTTAGGAAGGTTTTCCCTTATGAAATGATATTTAAGTTGATACCTGACTGATGAGATAACAAAGCATAACAAATAGAAGGAATAGCATATACAAAAGCCCCGAAGGAAGAAACAGCTTGCCTTCTTCACAGAACTACAAAATCCCTGTTACTGGAATATAGTGGTTGAGAGTATTTTCAATTTGTGTTTCTCTGAAAGCAGAGTCAGAGACACAGTCTTGGATGCAGGTAGTTTATTTGGGAGGCAGGTAGTTTATTTCGGAGGTAATCCCAGGAACCAGAAAGGAAGGAGTGAGTAGAGTGAAATAGCGAAAGAGGAAATCAAATATAAGGATGTGTTATTGAGTTTTTTTGTAATCCACTTTAGAGACTTGAGCATTTATCCACAAACCCCACACCTTATCAGTTGAGAGTTGCTCCAGATAGAGGTTAAATCCCCGACTCATCTGTACTGTGCTTGCCAAATGTGCTGAGCAAGCTTCCATGGTATCTGGAGAAGGCCTGAGGATAGAATGCAGACTTATTTGAGTAGGACACTGGCAATATGAAGTGAACTGGAACGATGTAACACAGATATAGCTAAAATCAGAGATACGTTCTGAATATGTGATATGGGTGGTACCAGAGATATCTGCTACAAAAGGGGAGAGTGTCATTGCTATAATAATTACTATTTTAAATTAAGAATGGAGTTGCCTCAGAACAAGAACAGCTAAATTTGGAATCATTGTATTTCAGTGCTTAACTTCTTTCCTTCTCAAAATCAAATTCAGTTTTTGGTCTAGTTAGGATGCAGTGAGAATATTCATTACATTTATATTTGTTGACTTCCTATTACATGAACTGCCCTCATGGAATTTATAGTTTATTTGGGGAGATAAGACAATTTTGTAAAATGTACAAATTGGTGAATGACTCAGAATAAAATATAAAAAATAAAGTGCCTCAAATTTAGAGACATGGAGTGTTCAAGAAGGTAAAATATTCCTAACCTCATTCTTAAAATATTAAATTGTTATTACTATAGGAAGTGGGGTACTTTGTGTATTTGACAGCAGAAATGGATCATTTTGCTAACATATTCCTCCTCTAGATGACAAAATTATTTTTAGTGAAAATCAGAAAATAAAATGAATAATCATAATGGCCAGAAAAAAAAAGACAGACAGTGAAAATCTTCTTTTTTGTTGAGATATAATTGACATCTAACATTATATTAGTATCAGGTATATAACATGATTCAATATTTGTATATATTGTGAAATGATTACTGCAATAAGTCTCATTAACATCCATCACCACATATAGTTAAAAAATTTTTTTCGGGATTCCCTGGTGGCGCAGTGGTTGAGAGTCCGCCTGCTGATGCAGGGCACACGGTTCGTGCCCCGGTCCGCGTCCGGAGCCTGTGCTCCGCAACGGGAGAGACCGCAACAGTGAGAGACCCGTGTACGGCAAAAAAAAAAAATTTTTCTTGTGATGAGAACTTTTAAGATCTACTCTCTTAGCAACTTTCTAATATACAATGCAGTATTAACTATAGTCACCATGCTGTACACTACGTCCCCATGACTTATTTATTTTATAACTGGAAGTTTAAGGTTACATTTTGACCACTTTCACCTATTTTTTCATACCCCCCATCCCCTACTTATGGCAATCACCAATCTGTTCTCTGTATCTATGAGTTCATTTTTTTGTGGATTTGTTTGTTTGTTTAGATTCCACATATAAGTGAGACCATATGGTATTTGTCTTTCTCTGTCTGACTTATTTCAGTCAGCATAATGCCCTCAAGGTCTATATATGTTGTTGCAATTGGCAAGATTTCCTTTTTATGGCTGAATAATATTCCATTGTGTATATATATCGCATTTTCTTTATTCAGTCATCCATCAGTGGACACTAGGGTTGTTTCAATATTATGGCTATTGTAAATAATGCTGCAATAAACATAGGGTGCATATAGTCTTTTTGAGTTAGTATTTTTTGTTTCCTGCAGATAAATACCCAGAAGTGGAATTGCTGAATCATATGGTAGTTCTATTTTTAATATTTTGAGGAATCTCCATACTGTTTTCCATAGTGGCTGCACCAGTTTACATTCCCAACAGAAGTGCACAGGATTCCCTTTTCTCCACATCCTCACCAGTACTTGTCATTTCTTGTCTTTTTGATAGTAGCCATTCTAACAGGAGTGAGGTGATATCTCATTGTGGTTTTGATTTGCATTTCCCTGATGATTAGAGATGTTGAGCACATTTTCATGTACCTGTTGGCCATCTGTATGTCTTCTTTAGAAAAATGTCTATTCAAATCCTCTGTCCATATTTTATTTGGATTGTTGATTTTTTGCTGTTGAGTTGTGTGGGTTCTTTATATGTTTTGGATGTTAACTCCTTATCAGATATAAGATTTGCAAATATTTTCTCCCATTCCATAGGTTGCCTTTTCTTTTTGCTGATGGTTTCATTTGCTGTGTAGAAGCTTTTTTGTTTGATGTAGTCCCACTTGTTTATTTTTGCTTTTGTTGCCTTTGCTTTTGGTATCAGATCCAAAAAAATCATTGCCAAGACAGATGTCAAGGAGTTCACTGCCTATGTTTTCTTCTAGGAGTTTTATGGTTTCAGGTATTATGTTCAAGTCTTTAGTCCATTTTAGTTGATTTTTGGTATGATATAAAGCAGTGGTCTAGTTTCATTCTTTTGCATGTGGCTGTCCAGTTTTCTCAACACCATTTATTGTATATCCTTGGATCCTTTTTTTGTAAATTAATTGACCATATATGCATGGATTGAAAATCTTCTTTTATTGAAAATAAAAAAGTAAATATTATAGCACAGAAAAAGAAAAATAAAAGATTAATACTTTTTATTTTTTTAATTTATTAATTTACTTATTTATTTTTGGCTGCGTTGGGTCTTTATTGCTGCACGCGGTCTTTCTCTAGTTGCGGCGAACGGGGGCTACTCTTTGTTGTGGTGCACGGGTTTCTCATTGCAGTGTCTTCTCTTGTTGCAGAGCACGGGCTCTAGGTGCACAGGCTTCAGTAGTTGTGGCACACAGTCTCATTAGTTGTGGTGCACAGGCTTAGTTGCTCCGTGGCATGTGGGATCTTCCTGGACCAGGGCTCAAACCCATGTCCCCTGCATTGACAGGCTGGTTCTTAACCACTGAGCCACCAGGGAAGTCCCTAATTAATTTAGTTTTAAAGGGGAAAGAAACTTATACTTACATCATGTTTTGTAATACATTTTGCAATAATGAATAACATTTTGTTTTTAAGCCTTCATGTTTGCATATTTGCCCATGACTTCATCAAAATTGATCTTCTTCACATACTCATATTCAGTAGAGAATGTATAAAGATTTGTCAATCTATTTTTACTCACTGATTGAAGAAATCTTTTTATTGACTTTAATTTAGAAAAGTTTCTTTCAAGTGAAGCAACATATCTACAAAAAGTTAGGAAAAAGGTTAAACAAAAAGGATAAGCTTGACAGAGATTTTAAGAAATCCCATTTTACAATAATTTTTTGAAATTATACATCTTTGCTTCTTCAGGATTGATTTTAGCAGCTTTCAAATGTTTCTGCATTTAAATTTGAAATAGTAAACACAAATAAAAACTCCATATAATGATGTAAAATGACAGAATTGAAGAAATCAATTTCCTTTCTTCATCTTTACAATCTCTGTCTTATTATTTATATCAAATTTACTGTCTAAATGCAGAAATATGTAGTAGCACAGGGGTTGGCGACAAGAACAACATATGTAGTGAACTCAAGTAATTCTGAACCATTATGAACCTACTCTAAAAATAAATGTGTAGCTGAGTCTGAGTGTGTTTGAAGCTGATTCCAAGTTAACTTCCATGTAGAATACAATGTTTAAATGATTTTAAAATGTGCTAATTGAGGGGAGGGGTAGTTTGGGAGCTTGGGATTGACATGTACACACTGCTGTATTTAAAATAGATAACCAACAAGGACCTACTGTAAAAATAAATAAATAAATAGAAACAACGAAAAAAAAAGAAGAATACAAAAAATGTGCTAATTGGAAGCTTATGTATATATTATTCAAACACAATTATTTAGAACTTAGACTAACAAAAGACTTGGGGGACAGGATATTTTATCATTGATATGGTTTAGAAGTGCTGATATATGATGATAATAAAAGACAGATCTACCTTTAGTCCGTTTTTAATTATTGTTTTTAATTCTCTACACTTAGTTCACCTCCTTATTGCCTTCATTCAGAGCAAACTACTCCCACTGTCCCATCCTTGGTATACCACTAACTCTAGATAGGTTTTAAACTTTATCCTAAACTATATCCTTATTTCTGAGATTTAGACTTAAAAGACCAGTGTATTATGCCAACTAGGAATTTGTATGAATTGTTTTGCATAAAAGTTGGGGAGGGGCTTCCCTGGTGGCGCAGTGGTTGAGAGTCCGCCTGCCGTTGCAGGGGATGCGGGTTCGTGCCCCCGTCCGGGGAGATCCCATGTGCCGCAGAGCGGCTGGGTCCGTGAGCCATGGCCGCTGAGCCTGCACGTCCGGAGCCTGTGCTCCGCAACGGGAGAGGCCACAGCAGTGAGAGGCCCGCGTACCACAAAAAAAAAAAAAAAAAAAAAGTTGGGGAAAGAAGTCATAAAATCAGTAGGGTGAAAAGAAAAATTGGGAATACAACATGGAGTTTGTCTTAGAGAATGGGTCCAACTAATGGACTTAGGTTTGAAGCCCTTGGGTACTCTAACAAGATATGGAACAGGCTATTTTTAGAAAATACTCTGGGAGAATTTGGGTCACAATCAGCACTGCTTCATTCCCAGGTTTATAAAGTGTGGAAGAGGAGCATTCTCTTCTCTTCTGCCCTAAATATTGCCTATTGAAACTCTAAGAAATCCAACAGTATTTTGGCAGCTAAAGGATTTTAGCAGCTAAAGGATTTTAGCATATTGGTACTAGCAGCCTTGGGAGCATCAGGAAGCAGTGCCTTTGAAATAGACATCAAAATATTCAAGATGAGCCTCAGGACTAGTGTCAGTGAAGAGGCATCATTAAATAATTTCATGGGCAGTTGGAGGTCAGGAGATTTCACTGAAGGGAGTTTGGCAGCAGAGTATGACATGACAGGTGGTAGCAGAAGGACTATTCATGATCTTACATGAGATACTCTCAGACTTCCAGACATAACTGGGTGAGATTTTGGAGGTGAGAGATTAGGTATCCTATAATAATAATAATAATAAATAAAACAACAAAAAGCCATTTCGAGTACCTAGGTATATGCAAAATTTCTTTCTTTTCACGGGATCATTCCAATACTACAAACATGCTCTAGTGTTCCATCTTTAAAAACCCTCCCTTGACACTAAATTCACCTTCAGTCACCACCTCATTTCTTTCCTCCCTTTCACAGCAAAATTCTCTTAAGTTGTCAAACCTACTGTCCATTCTTCCTCATCTCCTGTTTATTCTTCTTCCCAATTCATTCCAGCTTCTGCCCTTATCACTTCACTGAAACTACTCTTGTCAATGTTATCGACAACCTTAGTATTACCAACTGCAATGAATAGTTCCCTTTCCTCATTTTACTTGACCTCTCTGCAGTATTCAACACTTTTCTTCTTGAACTTTTTTTTTTTAATCTTTTGACATCACTGTATCCTGATTCTTCCCCCTACCTCTCTGGTTCTTCCTGCTCAGGCTTTTTTTTTTTTTTTTTTTTTCAGATTCTTCTTGTACTTGAGCACGAAGTGTTGGAGTGTTCCTCAAGTTAATTTATTCAGTCCCAAAACTGTAAGGCTAAATTTCATACCCAGCTTTGACCTCTTTTCTGTGTTTAAGACACTCATATATAACCATTTATTTGATTTTTCCATTGTATATCTCAAATAAGCATCTCAAGTTGAACAGATCTAAAACTGAACTTCTGCTATTCCCTGACTCTCCTTCCCCCAAAACCCTGTTCTTTCTTGGTTTTCCTCATAGTAGGCACTCAGTATAAATTAGTAGAATGAATGAATGAATGAATGAATATTTACATTGCCTCATTTCATTCTGACAATTATTGTAGGTGCTATTTTCAGCCCCATCTTAAAAATGAGGAAGGCAAAGTAAGGAACAAATATATTAGAGAAGCAAAGTAAATAATAAAGAATGTAAAGAATATAAAATTTCAGAGCCAGGTTTTTAATCTCAGTCTACTTTTCTCTAAAGCTCAAATGCTTCCCCTCTATGCTATAAACGGCTTCTATCAAAACAAGGATGATTATCATAAATAAGATTGTATTTGTGACCATAAACTAGTGCAAACTGGCAGCATCAGCTACATTATCATTAATTACAATGATGATAACAGTGATTACACAGAGCACTTATTGGACACCTTTCACATACCAAGCATCATGAGAGGCCTTTTCTGTTTTAGTAATAGACTTTATCATTTAGAACAGTTTTAGATTTACAGAAAAATTGAACAAATAGTATAGAGAGTTCCCATTTACCCCCTTATCCACACAGTTTCCCCTATTATAAACATCTTTTGTTATTAGTATGGTACATTGTTATAATTAATGAACCAATAGTTGTATTATTTTTAACTAAAGTCCACAGTTTATGCATATTTTCTTAGTTTTTACCTAATATCCTTATTCTGTTCCGGGATCCCACCCAGGATCCCAAGTTACTTGTCTTATCTCTTTAGGCTCCTCTTGGCTGTGACATTTTCTCAGACTTTCTTTGCTTTCTTTGAAAGCCTTGACAATGTTGAGGAGTACTGGTCAGGTATATTGTAAGGTTGTTCCCTTATTGGAATTTGTGTAATGGTTTTCACATGATTAGATTAGTTATGGTTTATTTTGTTAATTTTTAGAAAAATCTTTATTTCTTTAGAGCAGTTTTAGATTCACAGAAAAGCTGAGAGGGAGGGACAGAGATTCCTCACATACTCCTTGCCCTTTATACATGCATAGTCTTCCCCGTTGTCAACATCCCTTACTTGAGTGGTACATTTGTTGCAATTGATAAACCTACACCAACACGTCACAACCACCCAAAACCCATAGTTTACCTTATGGTTAACTCTTGATGTTGCACATTCTGTGGGTTTGGACAAATATATAATAATATACATCCATCATTTTAGTGTCATACAGAGTATTTTCACTGCCCTAAAAATCCTCTGTGCTCTGCCTATTCATCTCTCCAAACACCCAACCCCCAGAAACCACTGATCTTTTTACTGTTTCCATAGGTTTGGCTTTTCCAGCATGTCACACAGTTGGAATCATACAATATGTAGCATTTTCAGATCAGCTTCTTTCACTTAGTAACATGTATTTAAGATTCCTCCATGTCTTTTCGTGGCTTGATAGCACATTTCTTTTTAGCAGTGAATAATATTCCCTTGTCTGGGTGTACCACACTTTATTTATCCATTCACCTAGTAAAGGATATCTTGGTTGCTTTCAAGTTTTGGCATTTATGAATAAAGGTGCTGTAAACATCCGTGTTCAGCTTTTTGTGTGAACATAAGTTTTTAACTTTTGGGGTAAATACCAAGCAATACAGTTGCTGGATCAAATAGTAAGAGTAGGACTTCCCTGGCAGTCCAGTGGTTAAGATTCTGCTCTTCCACTGCAGGGGGTGTGGGTTCGATCGCTGGTCAGGAAATTAAGATTCCACATGCCCCGCGGTGCAGCTAAAAAGAAAGAAAACAAAAGTAGCCAAAAGAAAGAAAAAAAAACCCCACATAGTTAGAGTATATTAGTTTTGTAAGAAACTGCCAAACTTCCAAGGTGGTTGTACCATTTTGCATTCACACCAGCAATGAATGAGAGTCCCTGTTGATCCATATCCTCGCCAGAATTTGATGTTGTCTGAGTTCTGGATTTTGGCCACTCTCATAGGTGTGTAATGGTATGAGTTACAGGGTTTTTGGAGGAAGATTACAAATGTAAAGTGCCATTTTTATTATATCATATCAAGGTTACATACCACCAACATGACTTATGACTGTTGCTGTTGACTTTGCTCCCCTGACTGAAGGAGTATTCGTCAGGCTTCTCCACTGTAAGGCTCTTCTTTCTTCTCCACTTTCCATATTGTACTCTTTGGAAGAAATTTTCTGTGTACAGCCCACACTCAGGAAGTGGGAACTTATCTCCCCTTCCTTTAAGTTGGAGTAGCTACATAATTTGTTTGGAATTCTTCCGCATGGGAGATTTATCAGTTCGCCCCCATTTATGAATTTACTCAGTCATTTATTTGTATCAATATGGATCATGAATATTTATATTATACTTTTGGTTATAATCAGATGCTGCTTTAATTTGAACAATGCTCAAATTGTTCCAGCTCTGGCCATTGGGAGTTCTTTCGGTTGGCTCCTGTGGCCTATTGACATGTCCCACTAATATGTGTGTGTGTGTGTGTGTGTGTGTGTGTGTGTTTTGAATAATTCCTTACTTTCTGGTGCCACAAGATGATCCAGGCTATATTTACCCATCCGTATCTATATTAATCAAACATGCATTCTTACTGATGTCTTCAACTTGAATCCATTACCACATTCATAATTCTAGTCTATTTCCTTGGCTCTTCTTTTCTGTAACCTCCCAGTAATAAGAGGAAATGTATATATATTTGATCTTATTTATTCCTGTGAGAATAGCAATTATTATGTCATTTTATAGTTGAGGAAACTGAGGTTCAGAGATGATACATTTTTTTTTCAAAGACACAGGGATTAAGTGGTGGAACTAGGACTTCTTCTGGAAGAAAAAGAACATTTAAGAGATGTAAATGAGAAGGTACTTGGTTTTTTAGTACGCGATCCTGTGAATTGGTAAAGTGGATTAAGGCTCTGTTGGCATGGCCCTGAATTAAACATGGATTGTTTCAATGTTGTGTGTACCTCTTTCAGGAGCAAACTATTATACTGAAAATTTGTTATTAATTATATGCCACTCCATGAATCACCTGAAAGACTATTTAAATTTTATATCTTCTAAAAGAGGCATGATTTGCTCTTAAATTATAAAGATCATTTTGTGTTATACATTTTAAATCAGTTGATTAAAGGATAATAAATAGGAGTGGATTAGATAGGGTAATTGCACCTCTAGTCAAATTTTCCTGCCCCACTTAAAAACTTAAAACGACAACCATGCCCCCCCCACAAATTATGGCTTACTTTAAAATCTTTATCTTTGACTGCTTATTGAAAAGGAATCTCTGTGATAGAAGAGCTTAAGAACCAGTGAATATATATCAATCCCCTTGTGCAAATTCATGTTTCCTTACTAAAGTAAGTGATAAAGCCTGCAATAAAAAAATTACTTCAACTTTTGAGTAACTGCTTCCTAAATTTATTTGTCCATAAACTGCTTTTTTCATGTAAGGGCTATTAATATCCCATAGATCGATATTTGGAACACAATTATTTATTCATTTCATAAGAGAAAGAACCTTGTTTATTTTTTCTGTTTTCAGAATTCAAAATAGGGCCTGGCACATAATAGGTCCTCAATTAATGTTTGTTAAATAAGTGGATGAGCAAATGTTTATTAAGCATCTGCTATATGCCAGTCAGAAGCAATACAATGGTGGAAAAATAAACATGGTTTCTGCCCTATGTAACTTACAGTTTACCAGAGAAGATTGTAAATAAGCAAGTAAAAAGAATTAAATTTTAGATGAAAGTTATTATGGAAATAATAACAATGTTGAGATGGAGAATAAAGGAGGAGACAGGAATGGTACTCTAGAAGATAAGCAGCTAGCCCTTCAAAGCATTTACGCAAACAAGTCAACAGTTAACCGGAATCTGAATATTTCTAACATCAACCTTCATTCAGAATCCATGTTGAAATCATTGATATTAATCAAAGTCCTTGCACTAAATGGATGGCATGCTCAAAAGGACTTAAATTGCCACCATGGAGAACAGTATGGAGGTTCCTTAAAAAACTAAAAATAGAACTACCATATGACCCAGCAATCCCACTACTGAGAAAACTATAATTCAAAAAGAGTCATGTACCACAATGTTCATTGCAGTTCTATTTACAATAGCCAGGACATGAAAGCATCTTAAGCGTCCATCAACAGATGAATGGATAAAGAACATGTGGCACATATATACAATGGAATATTAGCCATAAAAAGAAACAAAATTGAGTTATTTGTAGTGAGGTGGATGGACCTAGAGTCTGTCATACAGAGTGAAGTAAGTCAGAAAGAGAAAAACAAATACCATATGCTAACACATATATATGGAATTTTAAAAAATGGTTCTGAAGAACCTAGGGGAAGGGAAGGAATAAAGATGCAGGCATAGAGAATGGACTTGAGGACATGGGGAGGGGGGAAGAGTAAGCTGGGACGAAGTAAGAGAGTGGCATTGACATACATACACTACCAAATGTAAAACAGATAGCTAGTGGGAAGCAGACGTATAGCACAGGGAGATCAGCTCTGTGCTTTGTGACCACCTAGAGGGGTGGGATAGGGAGGGTGGGAGGGAGACACAAAATGGAGGGGATATGGGGATATATGTATATATATAACTGATTCACTTTGTTATAAAGCAGAAAGTAACACACCATTGTAAAGCAATTATACTCCAATAAAGATGTTAAAAAAAAAAGCTCAATGGATGTGTTCAACGGCAGAAGAGAGGGATCAGAGGAAAGAATCAGTGAAGTGCAAGATAGAACAATAGAAATTACTCAGTCTGAACAACAATGAGAAAATAGCCTTAAAAAAATGAACAGAGCCTCAGGAATATGTGGGACTATAACAAAAGATCTAATATTTATTCCATTAGAGTCCCAGAAAGAAAAGAGAAAGAAGACATGGCTGAAAAAATACTTGAAGAAATAATTGCTTAAAACTTACCAAATGTGGCAAATAACATAAACCTACGTATTCAAGTATCAGAGTAAACCTAAAGAAATCCAAACCAGAACACATCATAGTTAAAATTTTGAAAACTAAAGACATTAAAAATCTTCAAAGCAAGGAAAGAGAGAAACAACACCTTGCCTATCAGAGAAAAACAATTCAAATGACAGTGGATTTCTCATGAAAAGCCACAGAGGCCAGAAAGAAGTGGTACAACACTTTTCAAATGCCAAAGATAAGAACTCTGAATCCAGAATCCTACATCCAGCAAAAATGGCCTTAAGAAATGCAGGGAAAATCAAGACATTCTCAGATGAAGGAAAGCTAAAAAATTACTATCAGCAGATCTACACTAAAAGAATGGTTAAAGGAAATTCTCTAAACAGAATGGAAGAAACTAAAAGAAACAACCTCAGAGCATCAGAAAGGATGAAACAATATAGTAAGCAAAATATGGTTTAATAGAATAGATTTTCCTTCTTTTTTGAGGTTTCTAAAACATGTTTGACAGCTGAAACAAAAATTGTTACACTGATGTGGTTATAAACATCTGTAGAGGAAATATTTAAAACAATTATAAAAAGGGGGAGTGTAAAGAAAGGAAGGTACTCCCCTCGACTGATAAGATGACATCAAGTAGACCATGATAAGTTTCATATGTATGAGGTATACCTAGAGCAATCCCTAAAAATACTGTACAAAGAGACGCACTCAAAACTATTACAGATAGCTGAGGCGATCCGGCACTGGAGCCTGCCCGGGCTCTTTGGTGGGGCTGGTGGCGGATTCTGGGAGGGCTCACACCGGGGAGTGCTTCCCAGAACTTCTGCTGCCGGTGTCCTTGTCCTCGCGATGAGACACAGCTGCACCCCCGCTTCTGCAGGAGACCCTCCGACACTAGCAGGATTGTTTTGGCTGGATTACATGTGAAACTAATAAAGCTTAAGCTTCAGACTTTTACTTGCATGGGCTCCTTCTAAGGCAGTGTGGAGGGTGGACCCAGACAATGGCTGCTGCTCATAATTTGGAGACGGAGGAGGATGTGAATCTGAATAGGGATAGAGAGATGAAAGACAAGCTGGAAGAGGAGAAAATGAGAGAGGACAGGGCAGGTAAAGATCCCTTTAAGCCTAAAATGGTCCACAGGATTGTCTCAAAATGGATGCTTCCTGAACCGTTGCAAAGAACATACCAGGAAAGAGCTAACTGCCTCCCACCCCTGTGTTCATCATCTCCATCAGCATCGCTGAGGATCTCTTGCCAGCTTCATCTTTGACCCACTCAAATCTCTTGTGGGTGCTCAGGAGGAGTCTATGTTCTGATGGGAGGCTATTTTATGAATGTTCTAGTGAATTTTCAAGAAATGATTCCTGCCTTTGGAATTATCAGACCTACTCATCATCGTCCTTATAATTGTGTCGGACATGGGATTTGCTCTCTACGGAAGGTTCTTTGTCCCTGCAAATGGGTCCCTGGTGTCTTTTGCAGCTCACAGTGCAGGTGGATTTGCTGGAATGTCCATTGGTTATACCGTGTTCAGCTGCTTTGATAAGGCACTGCTGAAAGATCCAAGGTTTTGGATAGCAATTGCATCTTATTTAGCTTGTGTCTTATTTGCTGTGTTTTTCAGCATTTTCCTATCCCCAGCGAACTGACTTGCCCCTAACACAAAACGATTAATAAAAAGAGCCATCTGGGAAAAAACTGGAGAACTCTCTATGAAGAAACAGAGAAGTCCCAGCAAATGCTAACAATTTTATAAAGAGGACAAAACACGCTTGAAGTCGTTGGTTTCAAAGACTACTTACAAAAGGAGTTAGGGTTTAAGGAAGGGGCTCTTCTGAGTGCATGAGGGGGAAGAGGAAGAGAGAAAAGGAAAGGGAAGTGAGAACCAAAGATTGGCTTTTTCCCAGGCGTGCTGCATGAGGGTATGTATCCTCTAAAAGAGACTTGCTCTCCTAGTAGGGTATAGTATAGAGATTGCTTGATAGAATCCACAAATAATGTTCTATGCTGAAAATAAAAACTTTTCACATCTGTCAAAAAAAAAACTACTATAGATAAATCAAAATGGAATTCTAAAAATTTCAAATAACACAAAGGAAGGCAGGAAAGAAAAATGAAAAACAGAGAGAACAAACAGAAGATAAAAAATAAAATGGCAACTTAACAGATCAACAATTACCTTAAATGTAAATGGCCTAAATACCAGTTAGTAGGGACTTCCCTGGTTGTGCAGTGGTTAAGGGTCTGCCTGCCAATGCAGGGGACATGGGTTCGAGCCCTGGTCCAGGAAGATCCCACATGCCTTGGAGCAACTAAGCCCATGAGCCACAACTACTAAAGCTTACATGCCTAGAGCCCATGCTCTGCAATAAGAGAAGCTACCGCAATGAGAAGCCCGCACACTGCAGCAAAGAGTAGCCCCTGCTCACTGCAACTAGAGAAAGCCCGCATGCAGCAAAAAAGACCCAATGCAGCCAAAAATAAATAACTAGGTTTATATATTTTTAAAAACCCAATTAGTAGACAGAGCTTGGCAGAGTGAATTTAAAAACACAACCCAACTATATTGCTGTCTAAAAGAAACTTCAAATATAATGATCTAGGCAGGTTGACAGTAAAAGAATAGAGAAAGAGACATCATACAAACATTAATTAAAAGAGAGTAGCAATGGCTATATTAATATCGATAAAGTACAGTTTAGAGCAAAGACAATTACCAGAGACAGATAAATGCATTATATAATGATCAATCCGCCAAGAAGACACAGTAATCCTAAATACATATGCACCAAACAACAGATCTGAAAAACATGTGAAGTAAAAACTGATAGAACTGAAAGGACAAATCCACAATTATAGCTGGAGACTTCAATACCCATCTGTCAACCACTGATATATTGGATAACAGATTTAAATATAAGAGCCTAATCTATTAGAAGAAGAAAAAAGAGAATGTCTTCATGATCATGAATTAAGCAAAGTTTTTGCAGAGAGGACCCTGAAAACCATGACAGAAAAAAATAATAAAAGGGCTTCATCAAAATTTAAAACTTCTGCTTATTGTAAGGATATACCATATTTTGTTTATTCACTCGTTGGTTAATGAACATGTGAGTTGTATCCACTATTTCGGTTATTATGAATAATGCTACTGTGAATGTTTGTGTACATAATTTTTGTGAACATATGTTTTCACTTTTCTTTTATATATATATATATATATATACACACACACACACACACACACACACACACACACACACTGCAAGCAGAGTTTCTGGATCATATGGTAACTCTATGTTTAACAATTTGATGAACTGCCAAACTGTTTTCTGAAGTGGCTCTGCTATTTAACATTCTTACCAGCAGTGAACGAGGATTTCAATTTCTCCACATCCTTGTCAACACTTACCATAGTCTTTTAGCTTGTAGCATCCTACTGTATGTGAAGTGGTATCTCCCTGTGACTTTGATTTGCTAATGATATTGAGCATCTTTTCATGTGCTTACTAACCATTAGCATATCTTCTTTAGAGAAATATCTATTAAAATACTTATGCCCATTTTTAAATTAGGTCATTTGTCTTTTTATTATTGAGTTGTAAAAATTCTTTGTATATTCTGGATACAATCCATTATCAAATATATGATTTGCATATATTTCCCTAAAATCCATTTTGAGCTTTTGTGTATGCTATAAGGGTCAAGATTAACTTTTCCCATTTAAATATCATTTGTTAAAAATATTAAACTTACTCCTTTGAATTATCTTGGTATGTTGAAAATCATTTGGCCATAATTGCATAGGAGTATTTCTGCAGATTTGATTCTGATTCATTGATTTATGTATCTGTCCTTACACCAAGATCACTATTTTTTGATTAGTGAATTTTTGATTGTTCTTTTATTGTAAAATATATACAACAAAAATTACCATTTAAATATTTTTATAAGTACAATTTAGTGGAATTAAGTTACATTCACAATGTTCTGCAGCTATCACCACTATTTCCAGTAACTCTGTACCTATTAAACAATAATTCCCCATCCCCTTCTCCCTCCAGCCCCTGGTAACCACTATTCCACTTTATGTCTCTATGAATTTGCCTATGCTAAGTACCTCATATAAGTGGAATCGCACAATATTTATCATTTTGTGCCTGGGTGACTTCACTTATATTGTTTCTGAGGTTCATTCTTGTTGTAGCATGTATTAGAATTTCTTTCCTTTTTAAGGCTGAATAATATTCTGTTGTATGTATATACCACATTCTGCTTATCCATTTAACTGTTGATGGACAAGGGTTGTGGCTTCTGGCTATTGTAAACAATGCTACTGTGAACATGGTACAAGTATCTGTTTGAGTCTCTGCTTTTAATTCTTTTGGGTGTACACTTGGTAGTAGAATTGCTGGGTCATCTGGTAATTCTCTGTTTAACTTTTTGAGGAACCATGAAAACTGTTTTCCACAGCACCTGCACTATTTTACATTCCCACCAACAATGCATGAAAGTTTCAATTTGTCCATGTCCTCACCAACACTTGTCATTTTCCTTTTTTTAAAAAAAATAATAGCCATCCTAATGGGTGCAAAGTGACATTTCATCATGGTTTTGATTTGCATTTCCCTAATGATCAGTGATGTTGAGCATCATTTCATGTGCTTATTGGCCATTTGTATTTCTTCTTTGGAGAAATGTCTATTTGAGTCCTATGCCCGTTTTTATTTTTTATTTTTAAAATTATTTATTTATTTATTTGGCTACATCGGGTCTTAGTTGCAGCACATGGGATCTTTGTTGCAGCATGTAGGATCTTTTGTTATGGCGTGTGGGCTCTCTTGTTGTGGTGCGCAGGCTCCAGAGTATGCATGCTCAGTAGTTGTGGCATGCGGGCTCTAAAGTGTGCGGGCTTAGTTGTCCCGCAGCATGTAGGATCTTAGTTCCCCAACCAGGGATTGAACCCACGTCCCCTGCACTGGAAGGTAGATTCTTAACCATTAGACCACCAGGTAGGTCCCTTATGCTCATTTTTAAACTGGATTTTTTGTTGTTGTTGAGTTGTAGGAGTTCTTTATATATTCTGGATATTAATCCCTTATCAATTAATTCTGGATATATGATTTGGAAATATTTTCTCCTCTGTGGGTTGTGTTTTCATTCTCTCAATAGAGTCCTTTGGTTCACAAAAGTTTTTAATTTTGATGAAGTTCAATTTATTTTTCCTTTTATTGCCTGTGCTTTTGATGTTGTATCAAATAAATCACTGCCAAAACCAATGTCATGAAGCTTTTGCTCTATGTTTTATTTTAGGAGTTTTATGGTTTTAGCTCTTACATTTGGGTCTTTGATTCATTTTGAGTTAATTTTTGTATGTGGTGTAGGGTAATGCTCCAAATTAATTCTTTTGCATGTGGATATACAGTTTTCCTAGTAAAATTTGTTGAAAAAACTATTCTTTCATTTAACAATCTTGGCAGCATTATTGAAATCATTTGACCATATATGTGAGAATAGGGTTCTGGGCTCTTTTGTGTGTGTGTGTGTGTTTTTGCTGCTGGGGGCACTCTTTATTCTATTCCATTGGTTTTTATGTCCATCCTCATGCCAGTACCACACTGTTTTGATTACAGTAGCTTTGTAGTAAGTTTTAAAATAAGGAAGTGTGAGTCTTCCAGCTTCATTCTTATTTTTCAAGGTTGTTTAGGCTATTTGGAGTCTCCTGAGATTCCATATGGATTTTAGAATGAGTTTTTCTATTTCTGAAAAAAAAATGTAGTTGGGATTTTTATAGAGATTGCATCGAATAGGTAGATTACTCTGGGTAGTATTGTCATTTTAACAATATTAAGTCTTCCAACCCATGAATATAGGGTGTCTTTCCATCTATTTATGCCTTCTTTAATCCTTTCTTTTTAAATTCCTTTCAGTGGTGTTTTCTGCTGTTCAGTGTATAAGACTAGTTAAATTTATTCCTAAGTATCTTATTCTTTTTTGATGCTATTGTAAGTGGAATTATTATTTTGATTTCCTTTCTGAATTGTTCATTGATAGTGTATAAAAATGCAACTGGTTTTTGTGTGTTAATTTTGTATCCTGCAACTTTGCTACTCTGGTAAACTGATTAGCTCTAAAGTGTGTGTGTGTGTAGAATTTTTAGTGTTATCTACATATATCATCTTCAGACAGAGATAATTTTACTTCTTCCTTTTCCATTTGTATATCTTTTATTTCTGAAGTTTTTTTAAAAATTATTTTCCATTATGGTTGTTTTTTAATTGAAGTATAGTTGATTTACAACATTGTGTTAGTTTTTGGTGTACAGAAAAGTGATTCAGTTATACATATATACATATATTCCTTTTCATATTTTATTCCATTATGGCTTATTACAGGATGTTGAATATAGTTCCCTTTGCTATACAATAGGACTTTGTTTTTTATCTATTCTATATATAATAGTTTGCATCTGCTAGTTCCAAGCTCTCAATCCAACCCCCCCCTTCCCCTTGGCAACCATAAATCTGTTCTCTATGTCTGTGAGTCTTGTTTCTGTTTCATAGATATGTTCATTTGTGTCATATTTTAGATTCCACATATAAGTGATATATTTGTTTTTCTCTTTCTGACTAACTTCCCTTAGTATTATAATCTCTAGGTCCATCTATGTAGCTGCAAATGGCATTATTTCATTCTTTTTTATGGTTGAATAATATTCCATTATACATATATCACATCCTCTTTATCCATTCATCTGTCGATGGACATTTAGGTTGTTTCCATGTCTTGGCTATTGTAAATAGTGCTGCTATGAACATAGGGGTGCATGTATGTTTTCAGATTATAGTTTTGTCCAGATATATGCTGAAGAGTGGGATTGCTGGATTTTTAGTTGTTTCTTTTTTTTTTTTTTTTTTGGCCATGCCACGTGGCATGTGGGATCTTAGTTCCCCAACCAGGGATCGAACCCGTATCCCTGCCATGGAAGCATGGAGACTTAACCAAGCACCTATTTTTAGTTTTTTGGGTAACCTCCAACTGTTCTCCATAGTGGCTGCACCAATTTACATTCCCACCAACAGTAAATGAGGATTTCCTTTTCTCCACACCCTCTCCAGCCTTTGTTATTTGTAGACTTTTTGATGATGGTCATTCTGACCAGTGTGAGGTGGTACCTCATTGTAGTTTTGATTTGTATCTCTCTAATAATTAGTGATGTTGAGCATCTTTTCATGTGCCTATTGGCCATCTGTATACCTTCTTTGAAGAAATGTGTATTTAAGTCTTCTGCTCATTTTTTGATTGGATTGTATGTTTTTTTGTTATTGAGTTGTATGAGCTGTTTGAATATTTTGGAAATTAAGCCCTTGTTGGTTGCATCATTTGCAAATATTTTCTCCTAGTCTGTATGTTATCTTTTTGTTTTGTTTATGGTTTCCTGTGCTGTGTAAAATATTTGTGAAGTTTTATAGTACATCCTGAAATCAGGTAGTTAGTCCTCCAACTTTATTTTTCTCTTCAAAATTATTTTGACTCTTCTAGGAACTTTGCATTTTCATACAAATTGTAGAATCAGGTTGTCAATTTCTAAGAAAAAGTATCCTCTAGGCATTTGAATGTGATTCTGTTGAATCCATTAATCAATTTGAGAAGATTAACATCTTAGTGGTATTGAGTTTTCCAATACATGAGCCTATTATATATCTCCATTTATTTTTAAATTTTATTGGCAATATTTGTGGTTTTAAATGTATAGGTTGTGCACACATTTTGTTAAGTTTATCAGTAAGTAATTTGTGTTATTAATATGTAACTTCTTTTCTAATGTTTGTGCCTTTTATTTCTTTTTCTTAACTATTTCACTTGTTAGGATAACCAATACAACATTGAATACAAGCAGTGAGAGAGCGCATCCTTGCTGTGTTCTTGATCTGATGGGGGAAAGTATTCAGACTAATAATTAAATATGAGGTTAGTTGTAATTTTTGCGTAGATGACCTGTTGAAGTTAAAGAAGCCCCATTTTATTACTATTTTTTACTTTTTATCATGTATGGATATTGAGTTCCTCAAATGCTTTTTCTACATCTATTGAGATGATTATATGAGTTTTCTCCTGAATTCTGCTAACAGTGAATTAAATTGATTGACCTTTGAATGTTAAACCAACCTTGTATTTCTGGGCTAAACTTTACTTCCTCAAGCTATATTATATATTGCTGAATTCTACCTAATATTTTGTTAAGAAGTGTTTTATCCATGTTTATGAGAGATATTCTATAGTTTTATTTTCTTCTGATACCCAGTTTTGGTATCAGGGTAATGCTGATGTCATAAAATGAATTGTAAAGTATTTCTACTCCCTCTATTTTCTGAAAGAGTTTGTGTAAGGTTAGCCTTGGTTCTTCCTTAATAGCTTGATGAAGTCAAAGCAGTGAGGTCATTTGTGCCAGGAGTTTCCTTTGCATAAATTTTTTTAAAATTTCTTTTGGCTTTGTTGAGTCTTAGTTGCAGCGCATGGGATCTTTCGCTGCGGTACATAGGCTTCTCTCTAGTTGTGGTGCATAGGCTTCTCTCTCTCTAGTTGTGGCCTGCAGGCTCCAGAGCGTGTGGGCTCTGTAGTTGCGGCACACGGGCTCTCTAGTTGTGTGGCGCACGGGCTTAGTTGCCCCACAGCATGTGGGATCTTAGTTCCCCGACTGGGGATCGAACCAGCATCCCCTGCATTGCAAGATGGATTCCTAACTACTGGACCACCAGGGAAGTCCCTGAATAAGTGTTTTAAACTAAGATTTCAATTTCCTTAATAGCTAAAAGGCTTTTCAACTCATCAAATTTTTATTTCTTCTTGATTCAATTTTGTTAATTTATTTATCTGTTTTCTTCAAGAAGAAATGTGTCCTTTTCTTTCAGGTTGTTGAATTTATTAAGATAAATTCGTTCATAATTTTCCTTTTATCCTTTAAAAATCTGTAATGATTAATTTTTGTATTTGCTATTTCTTGATCAACATAGCTAAAAGGTTTATAAATATTTTTAAACTTTTCAAAGAACCAGCTTTTGGTATCCTCTAACAAAGATATTCTCCTAATCACAATGCCATTATCTCACCCAGGAAATTTAACATTGATATGTTAATCTTGTCCATTATACAGTCCACATTAAAATTTCCCTAGTTGTCTAAAAATGTCCTTTAAAGTTGTCTTTTATTCAATCAAGGATCCAAGATAAGGCCATGATTATTGCTGCATGTGTCATCTCTTTAATCACTTTTAATCTGTAATAGTCCTGTCTGCTTTTTTCTTTGATAACATTGATATTTTTAAAGGGTCTAGCCAATTGTCTCATAGAATATCTCACAATCTGTTTTTGTCTGATTGCTTTCAAAATTAGACTCAGGCTAAACATTCTTGGCAAGAAATTTCATGAGTAAAATTGTGTTCTTCCCACTGTATCATATCAGGAGGTACTTAATGTCAATTCATTCCATTACACTCACGCTAAGTTTGATCACTTGATTAAAGTGATGTCCAAAATGTCTCTCCATTGTAATAATACGTTTTCCCCTTTAGGATTAATAAGTAATCTTAAGGGTGATACTTTGAGTTAATGTAAATGATGCTGAAAAGTCTGCCTCTGTGCACCGGTGCTGAATCGAACCTTGGAGACAGAGTTTTTCGTGAAGTAGAGAAGAATAGCTTTATTGCTTTGCTAGGCAAAGGGGGACACAGCAGACTCCTGCCCTGAAAAACTGTGTGTCCCACACCCAGGAGGATTTGATGAGGAGTTTTATAGCAATGGTTCAAGGGTAGGGTTGCTGATAAGGATTAGGGTGTGTGCAGGGCCTGCACTCCTTTAATCTGGTCTCAGGTAGTCTCCTGATGAGCTTCTCTGGTTCCTTTAATCTGACCTCACATGGTCTTCTCTGAAATGAAGAATGCTAGCATCTTCCATTTGTTGGGGGTTTTAGTTCTGTAAAGAGCTCAAAGATATTGTTATAGGTATCCCTTGAGGTGGAACCAGGACCCTGCCCCAAGTCTGTACCATTATTTCTTGACTACTCCTCCCTTGTCTCTGCATCCCCTCCCTTCCCTGATTAGCAACTGTTCAAATATGCCCTTTGGAACTCAAGGAAGGTCATGAAGGCTGGAGTCTATTCCCTATAAGAAACAAGGGACATGGAAAGTCTTCTGTGCCCAGGAGCCGCACAGGGTCCTGCTCAGTTTCATAAATATCTTGTTACCCTGCCAACTTTCATACAATGGTTTCTAACTAAGTACTATTACACTGGTGGTTACAAAATAGCATTTCTTAATTCTCTCCTTCATTCTACTTTCCTTTTTCATTCAACACATATTTACTGGGTGTCTACCATGTGCTAGGCACCATGGTAGGAACTGGGGATAGTGAGGTGACAAAAAGAAACACATTTCCCCATTCTCATGGAGAGAAATAAATAAGGAAATGGCCTCTTCTTAGCACTCCAAGAAGGAGTTAACTAAAGAACATGTCCTACTTGGACTCATCATCATCTTTATATCAAGTAAAGGGCAGTAGACACATGTCTGGGTTTTGGTGTATTTTGTTGTTTGATTTTTGTTTTGCCTCCCTCTTTCTCTTTTTTAAAAATTGGAGTTAACTAAAGAACATGTCCTACTTGGACTCATCATCATCTTTATATCAAGTAAAGGGCAGTAGACACATGTCTGGGTTTTGGTGTATTTTGTTGTTTGTTTTGCCTCCCTCTTTCTCTTTTTTAAAAAGATTTTATATATAATTCATATATCATAAAATTCACCCTTTTAATAAAGTGAACAATTCAGTGATTTTGGCATATTTGCAAGTTGTGTAGCAATCACCACTATTTAGTTCAAGAACATTTTTATCACTCCTAAAAGGAACTTTGTACCCTGTGGTAGTCATTCCCTATTTCCCCCTCCAATAGCCCCTGACAAGAATTAGTCTACTTTCTGTGTATATAGCCTATTCTGGACATTTTATATGAATGGAATCATACAATACGTAGTCTTTTATGTCTGGGTCCTTTCACTTAGCATAATGTTTTCAAGGTTCATCCATGTTGTACCATGTATCAGTACTTCATTCCTTTTTATGTCTGAAAATATTCCATTTTATGAATATATCATATTTTGTTTATCCATTCATCACTCCAAATAAGTTTATACAACTCTTCCTAACTTTTAAATGGCTGCATAATTCTCTACTGTGTAAATGTGCTACAGTTTATTCTAACTAGTCTCTTGTGGATGAACATTTAGGATAGTAACAATATTTTGCTATTACAAATAATGTTTGTTTGTAATGCTGTTACAAACACTTACACATAATGAAATACGTTACATATATTCTTCCTATTTTGAAGGTGTAGCTTCAGGTTAAATTCCTACAATTAAGATTCTAGGGTTAAAACCCAAACGCATATGTACTTTTGTTACGTGTTGCCAAATTCACTTCATAGAATTTGTACCATTATTTTTTTCCCACCAGCAATGAGTAGAGTGCCTGTTTCCCCATAGCCTCACCAACAGAATGCACTGTACATTTTCTACCAAATTAAAATTTTTTCTACCAAAGTTATCAGTGAGAATTATACTTTTACTTTGCATTTATCTAATTTTGAATGAAGTTGAATATTTTTTCAGATGTTTAAAGACCATCCTAGTCTCTCCAGCCTTATGTGACTGGCCCAGATGAGAAGAACCCTGTAGTCAATCCACAGAACCATGTTCAATAATAAATCTAATTGTTTTAAGCCACTAAGTTTTTGGGTGGTTAGTTAACTAGCAAAAGCTAACTCATATAATCCTATTAGCCTATTAGTCACAAATCTTATGAGAGCCTAAATACAAGGGGCTGGAAAGTACAGTCGGCCTCTTGTGAGAAGAATAACAAATTTACCTGGCAAAGGATATAGATACAGGGAGCAGTGAGTAATTGGTCTTACAACTCAACCTACCACAGTATTTTTCTTTGCTCCTATCTTTACCAAGTTTAACATTTAAAATTTTTTCCTTCTTTTATTATGTTCTGGAATAATTTAAGTAAGCTTGTCACTATTTGTGTTTGAGAGGTTGGAAGAATTTGCCTGTCAGACATATGACTTGATACTTTTTTGAGAGATACTTCTTTGGTAATTTTCTCTGTTTTTTTCTATGGAAATTGGCCTATTTAAGCTTTTTGTCTACATTGAGGTCAATGTGAGTAAATTTTATTTTACTAGCAATTATGTATTTTTAACTACACTCACTCAAATATGTTTGCATAGAATTGTGCAAAATAGTTTTTCATTTTTTGTTTTGATACTCTTTATATCAATGTTTATTTCCCATTTGTCATTTCTTACCTTGTATATTTGTGCTTTCTCCCACATGATTAGGTTAAGCTAGTGGTTTTTCTATTTTATTGACTTTCTCCAAAGAAACAGAAATTTTAATTTATTTATTATATAGTTTCTCTGTGTTCTACCTCAGTAATATTTGCTTTTACATTTATTATGTCCTCCCTCTGATTTCATTTGATTTATTTTCTTTTTCTAGGTACTTGAGTTGAAAAATTAATTCATGTAAATATATTCATTTTTATTGATTTAAGTGTTTAAGGATGTTTTCCTCTGACCACTACTTTAATTATGTGACTGAGATTCTGACATCTAGACATTATTGTTATTTTTTGAGAAATTCTGAGATTTTCATTTGTATTTTCCTTTTCAGCCAAGAGTTGTTTGCTAGAGAGTTATAATATATGTAGTTGGAAGAAGTTTTCTGAGAAAATATTTTACTATTGATTTTTAGTTTTCTTAAATTGAAATAAGAGAATCTTATTTGTAATATATCTACTTTATAGTATTTGTTGAGGGTTTTTTTTTTTGTTCACTATGTGACTAATTTTCATAAATGTTTCATGTTCACTTGAGAAGCAAGTATATTTTCTATTATCAGAGTGTAAAGTTTGATATATACATTAGGGCTACCATATTTTTTAGGTTGTTTAGGACTTTTTAATTTTTACATCTTTATTAAAATTGACATGTGTTTGATTAAGAATCGTATGTTAGTGCATTTTTGTCTATTTCTCCTTGCACCTTGTATAGGTACTTATTTGTAATGGTAAGTTCTTTTTTTTCTTTTTTTTTACTATGAAAATATTTATTTGTGATAATTGTATGTCAGTAAGACCAGCACAGACATGGCCTCTACAACGCTGGAAGGGGTTTTACATTTAAAACGCTCTCACACACACACAGTAGGTGGGGCTGGTAGAGCACGGGGCTAGTGAAACCACTGCCAGAACTGCAGACACCCACCCCCCCTTGCAGCTGGTGGTAAGTTATTTATGAAGTTGCTGTCTTATTTGGTTCATATAATTCATAACTTTTATAACTTCATTGTGCATTGTAGTCTTTAGTCATTATTAAAGTTTTCTTCTTTGTCTCATTTAATAATTTTTGGCATGAATTCTAATTTGTCTGATGTTAGGACCATAAACTTTCTTATTATTTGTATTTTCCTGGTGTATATTTGCCCATCCCTTTATGTTTAGGCTTTCTGGTTCACTTAATTTTAGGTATGTATCTTAAATAAAGCATAGATTGACTTTTGTCCTGAAATCAGAAAATCGTTTTCTTTTAATAGGTGAATCAAGCCCATTTACATTTGTTGATATGACCTACGTATTTGATCTCAATTTAAATAATACAAAGTATATTTTCTGGCCATAGTGGGAATAGCCCATGGATCAAAGAGAAAGTCACAGGGGAAATTAGGAACATTTTTAATTGACTGAAAATGAAAACAGAGCATATCAGAATTTCTTGGATGCAGGGTAATTTGAGAAACAACTGTTTCTTTTAGAAAATAAGAAATATCTCAAATCAATAATCTAAGCTTCCACTTTAAGAAAACAAGAGCAATAATGCAAATGATGTGACCAACAAGGGGTTAATATCCAAAATATACAAACAGCTCATATAACTTAGTATCAAGAAAACAAACAACCCAATCAAAAAATGGGCAGAAGACCTGAATAGACATTTTTGGAAAGAAGACATACAGATGGCTAGCAGGCACATGAAAAGATGCTTAACATTGCTAATTATTAGAGAAATGCAAATCAAAACTATAGTGAGGTGTCACATCACACTGGTCAGAATGTCTATCATCAATAAGTCTACAAATAACAAATGTTGGAGAGGATGTGGAGAAAAGGGAATGCTTGTATACGGTTGGTAGAAATGTCAGTTGGTGCAACCACTATGGAAAACAGTATGGAGGTTCCTTAAAAAACTAAAAATAGAACTACCATATGACCCAGCAATTCCACTCCTGGGTATATATCAGGAAAAAATAAAAATGCAAATTTGAAAAAATACATACACCCCTATGTTCATAGCAGCACTATTTACAATACCCAAGACATGGAAGCAACCCAAGTGCTCATCAACAGATGATTGGATTAAGAAGATTCAGTATATACATAAAATGGAATATTACTCAGCCATAAAAAAGAATTAAATACTGCCATTTGCAGCAATGTGGGTGGACCTAGAGAATATTATGTTTAGTGAAGTAAATTAGACAAAGACAAATATTGTATGATATCACTTATATGTGGAATCTAAAAAAATAATACAAATGAATGTATATGCAAAACAGAAACAGACTCACAGATATAGAAAACAAACTTCTGGTTACCAAAATGGGAGAGGGAACAGGGAAGGGACAGATTAGGAGTATGGGACTAACAGATACAAACTACTATACATAAAATAGGTAAGCAACAAGGCTATACTGTATAGCGTAGGGAATTATACCCATTTTCTTAATATAACCTATCATGTAGTATAATCTGTAAAAATACTAAATCACTGTGCTGTCACCTGAAACTAACACAATACTGTAAGTCAACTAAACTTCAAATAAAAAAAGAAAATAAGAGCAAATTAAACTGAAAGCAAGCAAAAAGAAGAAAATAATAAAAGTAAGAGCAGAAATCTGAAACCGAAAGCAGAAAAACAATAAAGAAAATCAATGAAGTCAAAAGCTGGTTCTTTGAAAAGTTCAGTACGATGATATCTTCAATTGATCAAAATAAATGAATGAAAGAGAGAGAAGATATTAATTGCCAACATTAGGGATGTGAGAGGATGTAACTGCCTATACTACAGACATAAAAAATAAGGCAATATTATGACCAACGTATTTTCAACAAATTTAACAACAAAAATAAAATGGACAAATTCCTTGAAAAACACAAAGTAACAAAGCTTACTAAATAACAGATTACCTGAATAGCCCTGTATCTATTTTAAATTTTGAATTTGTAGATAAAAACTTTGTCATGAAGAGGACTCCAAGCCCAGAGGGCTTCCTCAGTGAATTCTACCAGATATTTAAGGAAGTTATAATACCAATTCTATATAAATTCTTTCATAATATAGAAAAGAGGGAGCGCTTCCCAACTCATTTTATGAGGTCAGCATTACTGTAGCACCAAAACCAGAGAAAGATATGTCTTATCTCTTCAGGCTGCTATAACAAAATACCATAAACTGGGTGGTTTATTAACAACAGAAATTTGTTGTTGCTATTGTTGGTTTTTGTTTGTCTTTTGGCTGTGTGGCGCTGCTTGTGGGGTCTTAGTTCCCTGACCAGGGATTGAACCTGGCTTAGGAGTGAAAGTCCCCTAACCACTGGACCGCTGGGGAATTCCCAACAACAGAAACTTCTCAGAGTTCTGGAGGCTGAGAAGTCCAAGACCATGGTTCTAGCAGATTCAATGTCTGGTGAAGGCCTGCTTTCTAGTTCATAGGTGAAAGAGACTAGGGAGCTCTGGGGGTGTCTCTTTTAAAAGAACACTAATCCTGTTCATGAGGGGTCTACCCTCACGATCTAAACACTTCCCACAGGCTCCATCTCCTACTACCATCACATTGAGCATCAGGTTTCAACATAAGAATTTATGGAAGTGGGGGACACAAATATTCTATCTACTTCAAGATGTCAAGAGGAACCAAAGCTATAAGCCAATAACATTCATGAACAGAAACATAAAAATATTTAACAAAATATTTGTAAATCAAAACCAGCAATATGTAAGAAGTAAAATACGTCAAGACCAAATGAGATTTCTCCTAGGAATGCAAGGTTGATTCAATATTTGAAAATCAGTGTAATTCACATTTTAAACAGGCTAAAAAAACCACAATCATCTCAATAAAAGCAGGAAAAATTTGGCAAATTCCACATTCATTTATGATTTTTTTAAACTGAAAGCAAACTAAGAATAGAAGGAAACTTCCTTAAACTGATAAAAAAGCATCTGTGAAAAATCTAGAGCTAGCATCATAGTGAAAGACTGAGTGCTTTCCCTCTAAGATCAGGAATAAAGCCAGAATGTGCACTCTTTCCACTCCTATTTAACATTGCTTTGGAGGTCATAGCCTTGCAGCAAGGCAAGAAAAAGAAATAAAAGAGATTCAGATTGGACAGGAAAAAAAAATTAACCTGTCTTTATTTACAGACACATGATTATCTATGTTGAAAATTAAAAAGTATCTACAAAAAAAAAGAAACTAGAATAATTAGTGAGTTTAGCAAGATTACAGGATATAATGTTAGTATACAAAAGTCGTATTTCTATATGCTAGCAATGAAAAACTGCAAATTGAAATGTAAATAGCATAAAAAATGTGAAATACTTAGGAGCAAGTCTGGTAAAATGTATAAAAACTGTATACTAAAAGTGGCAAAATATTAATGAAAGAAATGTTAAATAAGTAGTGAGATATTCATGGTCAAAAGACTCAAAACTGTGGAGATATCAATTTTCCCCAAATTGACTTATAGATTCAATATAATCCTAATCATTTTTTGAGAATTTGACATGTTAAATCTAAAATTTGAAAATGTATATAGAAATCAAAAGACCTGGAATATCAAAATTAACTTTGAAAAAGAACAGTTGCAGAACTCACACTACTTGATTTTGAGACTTATTATAAAGCTATAATAATCAAGACTATAATATTTGTAGAATGATAGACATATAGATCAATGGTACAGAATAGAAAGTCAGAATTGGACCTACATATAGATGGTCAATTGATTTTTCCACAAAGACGTCAAGATAATTCAGTGGTTATGGATAGTATTTTCAACAAATGATCCTGGAATAACTGGATATACATATGCAGTTTGTATATGTATATCCAGTCTTAAAAGGTTTTTTTAAGAAAAAACTTTAACCCTTTCCTCATACCATATACAACAACTTACTTAAAATAGATCACAGATCTAAATGTAAATTCTGAAACTATGAAACTTCTAAGAGAAAAACTTTATTTCCCTGGTTTAGGCAAAGATTTCTTGGATCGCACAAAGCATGAACCAGAAAAGAAAAAAATTGATAAATTGTGCTACATTAAATTAAAAACTTCTCTTCAAAAGACATGGTTAAATGAACTTCTCTTCAAAAGACATGGTTAAATGAAAAGACAGGCCACGGATTAGCAGACAATATTTACAAAGCACATATCTGATAAAAGATTTGTATCCAGAATATACAAAGGACTCTCAAAACTCAATAATAAGAAAGTAAAAACAAACAATAAAAATGGGCAAAATATTTTGACATTTACTTTGAGTTTTCCTTGAGTGTATTACCCTTTGGGGCTTCTAGCTTTATAATGGGGGCTTCTGTCAGTCTTTCCACCTCACAATTGCCCTAAGCATTGTCTTTTATCTTCTCCTTGAGTCTCCTTAAAACTAAAACTTGAGGTTACCAGGTGTTACTTGTTGAATTTTGCCCCCCTAAAAGATGTCGAAGTCCTAACCTCCAGTACCTGTGAATGTGTTCTGGTTTGGAAATAGAGTCTTACCAGATGATCAGATTAAGATGAGATTATTAGGGTGGGCCCTAATTCATTATGGCTGGTATTCTTATAAAAAGGGGAAATTTGGACACAGAGGCAGACACACAAAGAGGGAAGACAATGCAAAAACACAGGGAGAACAGCATCTACTATCCAAGTTATGCCTCAGACTACAAGAAGTTAGGAGAAAGGAATGGAATAGATTTTCCCTCAGCCCTCAGAATAAACAAACCTGATCTTAGACTTCTAGGCTTTAAAGTGTGAGACAATAAATTTCTGTTGTTTAAGCTTCTCAGTTTTTGATACTCTGTTATAGCAGCCCCAGCAAAGTAACACCCTAGAGATCAGTGGATGCCCCCCAGAGCACCTGGCATCAGGACTCACTTTCCCTCATTTTTGGTCTCTGTAAATTTCCCATACCTTCTTACCAGTGCAACTCTGAATTCCAAAATATGTTTAAAAAACTTTTTATCCATCAGTTTATCTGTTTTGTTTTGGTAAGATTTTAAAGGAAATCTAGTCTTCATTTTGTTGGAAATGAAAGTCTACTTGACTCTTCTAGAGTTAGCTTTCTGAAAATGGAGTTTGGTTTCTCAAAGGTACTTATTACTTTCCAAATCTACTTTATTATTTATTTTGTACCTTCATTATGCCTAATATCCTATTATACTCCATATAAGGTATATTGTTTCTCTCACTAGTTCCTTGAGGGCTGAGATGATGTCTTACCTTCATATACTCAGCATATGGAAAAATACCTCACATATAATGGGTTTTTAATAAGTGTGGTTATTAAAACTGAATGTACTTGTATATTGGTCACATGCATAGGTGCTTGGAGTGATGACTTTAAGTCTAAATTCAAAGTTTTTATTCTTAATCCACAAATGTCTGTGTTACTCAAGGTTATGTTCACCTAAGAGGGATTTTCTTTTCTTTCTTATTAATATAACTAAATCCAAATCTCAGGAAACCTGTTGTTTTATAGCCTTCCAAGTTTTCTATGTTAAAGTATTAAATGACTTATTAATAAATATTATTCCTAATTATTACAATCATGTGAAGTAATTATTATTATACCCATTTTACAAATGAGGAAATGAGGATTAGAAAGGTTAAGTGCCTGTTCCAAGGTGAGGTACATAGTAAGTACCAGAGTTAGAGTTTATTTGGCCCTGAAGCCATTCACTCACTATCCTCTACTACTTATTATGGATCCCATTATGTAATGATTATGAAACTCCTAGGTATTTTTCTATTCCCATTTGAGTCAGAATATCATAGTCACTTATTTGAAAATAATGAAAGATACCTTTCAAAATACCTATGTATGTATGTTTTTTATATTTTCTGTCCATGCAGTCACTTTCCATTGTTCACCTGCTATATTTGTTGGATAAACACCTTCAGAGAGTACATGCTAGAAGAAGTCGATTATTTTGAGGTGGCTTTTCCTTTTTCTTCTCAATAAAGGAAATTTTCCACTATAGGATATTCAAATCAATATCATAAGTCTAATAAGATGTTTGGTAATAAGTTTGCTCTTTGGTGCAATCTATATCACCTACTACCATGTACTTGCTTATACCTTGCTTGCTTTCCAGTTGTTATATGTATGCCACATGTGAACTTTATCTACCCAAATAGTTTTTAAGTTCCTTGGGGTCAAGAATGGATTTTCTGTTACTTTAGAGTCCCCATAATAATAGTTCCCATTTATTAAAGGCTTGCTGAGTAGAAGGAAATTTACACATACTTCATTTATTTTTTACAATAACATGACAAATTAGGTATTATTACCCCCATTTTGCAGATGTGGAAAGCTTTGGATATAATTAGCCCCCAAATTGTAAACCTATTAAGCAACTATAATGATGGGTCCTTAATATGTGATTATTGAGTTGACTGATTTGTGGTAATTTCTCTGAAAGATCTTTCCATCTGGCTATAATGAAGTAATAAAAGAAATGAGTTTGTATCCTTATGCTATAAATTACCAGCCTGTGACATGGGCAATTTACTCAACATCATTAAATCTGAGTTTCGTATTTGTAAAAATGGGAGAATAAAGCCCAATGCCTGAGGGGGTTATGAATATTAAGTTAGGTAATATAGAGACTAAATAATAGATATTGATTTATTAACTTGCTTGATTTTGTGTTTCTTTTCTCTCTCCTCTTACTGAAATGTAAGTTGAATTAATATATGTATAAATTAAGAAGTACAATTACTTCTTAGTACAAAAGAAGAGACAATTACTAAAGTATCTCCTATTTTCTTTGTGTACACATGATTTAACAGCCTACTAGATGATAACAAAATTCAATGTATTTAGTACTTTTTATATGCTGACATGTTCACACCTATATTAAAATATCTTCGGAGAATCCTCTCAGATCAATTACTATCACACTTCCTAAACTCTTCCTAAAGCAAGAGACTCACTTGCTTTTTAGCATGTTCATATCCCTTTCCTAAATATTTAGGATTTTATTTCCAACAATATTGAATAAGAAACCAGTAATCTTTTAATCTAATGGAAAAGGATTTAAATATTTTTTCCTATCACTCCTTTTCCCCAAAGTAATGGAAGATTTTCGTGTGAGACAATTCTTCTGTTGGTTGATTTAATATCATTGTTGTTCTTTAACTTGAATCTTACATCTGAATTTTGTGTTTTGATCTGATTTCTCTTTAGTCTGTCCTACTACTAAGTAAGGAGAAACCTCACAATGTCTATACAGAGTTCTGTTGTTTAAATCCTATATATTTAAACTCAAAATGATGATATAAAATATTACTTTACTGTAGAAATGTTAAATAAATCTTATGTTGATTCTAAATATAATCATATTTAGTTCATAGAAGACAAAATGTGCTGCTGAAAATTTCCAGATCTTTATCTTGATAATTCAAGACAGAACATTTTCCTTAGAAAGCACTGATCTTTACAATTCTTTTATATTGCTAAGCCTCAAACTTTATTTGCTGATTTTAGGGTATGGTGCATGATCTTTCAATAGGTACTTTGGATTACTTTTTTGAGAAAAATTTTAAAATTAGAATATTAATAAATTAGTATGTGTTGTATATTTTACAGATATTAGTCATATGTTTGAAGAACTGTGCATTTTAAACATAATAAATAAGCCTTTTTAAAGAAATGAAAGCAATCATTTATCTTCAGCTGATGTTATTATGTACAGTTCTCTTTTATATTGCTACATTAATATTTCTCCATGACGTTTGTGATGTCCCTCTGGATGCAAAAATATATATATTCCTTCTTTTAACTGTCTTTATATAAAGTTATTTGCTTTTCCATTAGGTACATGGTGTATTTAAACAACTGTAGGCAATTTATACTACCTCAGAGCCATTTTGACTACTCTTAAGCAAATTAGCCAGCATTCAGACAGTTCGGTACTCTCTCCCTAGTGGCCCTACTCGGGCTGCACATTAAACAGCCCCTCAGTCTAGTCCAGATGTCCAGCTGTATCCACTCACCCTTTCAGAATGGTGTTGAACTTGCTACTTTTGGACAGAATATATATTTTTGTATTTAAGTAAAACATATATGTAATTTTAAAATATGACCATAAATAATAAATGGTTATTTTCTAGCTGTGTTTTTAAAGCATTATCCAAGTGAAAAAGTAGCACACTTCACTGGAAACTGTAAAATTATCCATACCAAGCACATTAATTTGTTTATATTTCCTATGGTGGTATAATGGGGAAAAAAAATTTTTTTTGGTCTTGTTTGCCCTGCTTTTGAACTATTGGGCAAATATCTTTTACTGGTCTTGTTTTGTCCTTGCTTTTGGATTATTTAGCAAACTGCCCATCATGTAATTGATATTAAATTAACCCACAGGCATGGCTATCTAAAACTTGAAATGTCCGTTCTTCTTCTTAGCACTATCACAGTTCTGTTTCTAATATTTCAAATTTGATTACATTAATTGTGGATGTTAAGTGGTTTCATGTATATTTGCCTCATGATAAAAATTTGAAACAATAACCTAGGTGGAACTAGGACCTGCATCAATGTTTTCAGTTCTAAGATTTTAATTTCTATCCCTCCCTGGATCTTACCTATATCTAAAAAATTATCAGCCTATATTTCTGTAGCAGATCATAATTTAACATCTTAAAAATAGCAATATGAAGTGAACTGGTAGTATTTCTTCAAAATATCTATTTATTCAGTACTGAACGTTAGTAAGAAATATCTAAATATACATATATATACATAAAATACTCATATAGAGCAGGACCACGAAGTACTTTTTGGATTACCTGCATAACCAACTATATGCTTATAGATAAACATAGAGAACTTTGGTCTATGTGACAAGTGCAAAATTTAATTATAAAATAATAATCACTACAATTAGAGTATATAATTTACCAGTAGGAGTAATTTATTTTTAAAAAAACATTGCTTTGGATTTGATATCATAGTCCTCTCTTCATATTTTCCTACAAGTATCAACATTTTAACTTTTTATTACTTAAAACAATTAGCCTTATCTTACTATGGCAAATTAAAATATATTAAATTATTTTGCAAAGAAAGACCAGAAATTAAATTTAATATTTTCTAGATCTTGATTCTAAACTGTTAATCTTAGCATATGTTATGTCAAAATATTAAATGTGTTTTAAGATTCTGACAATTAATATTCAAAACATAAATACACACTTGCTACAACCTAACGTCCACACTTTTTTCACTTTATTTTAAATAAAATACAGACAATGCTTTTTCGCTTATAGGCCTATGATGCATTTTAATTAATGGGAATAATTACTTTTTAGCATCACAAAACATGGTTTTTAAAGTTGAAGTAATGTTTGTGAATGGAGAAGTAGATGGCTGAGGCAGCAGGAATAAAGGAGGATTGGAAACCTTTTTCTACATGCTATTTTTGTTCATCACCTATAATGTAGAGGCAAAAAAGTAAAAGAAGTAGAAAAAAAAGAAAGAAAGATGGGAACAGCCAAAAATATAGGTGATAGTGTAGTGGGTTTTTTTGTTTTTTTTTTTTTTTTAGCTAATGTGTTTTAATTATATTTTACTTAATACTGAAAAAAGATATTCTGGACTTCAGTTCCTTTTATATATGAATGTTATGTTTCACAGTTAAAAATCATACCACAATACACACTATTGCTTATTTGAATGTTGAGGTAGGGAATATTGTACTATTAATCATCATCAAATGCTGCTTAACTTAATAATTTGATCCCACTTTTTCTTCTGATACATAAGGCTTTAAAAATTTCATCTTGAATCATCAACCATAATAACTGATTTGCAAATTAATTATTCTAGGCCTTTCAAATGTTAACGTTCATTCACATCTGTTCTGAACTTGGACAAAAGAAGAAATGAATGTTTCCTTTTAAATGGCGTGTATAAGTCTGGTCTCAAGTTCTTGAATTAGCAGAATGGGCAGCAGAATGCTGCTGCATCACTGAGGACAGTCACTTCTTAGTAAAAATATCTGAAGGAGAAAATTTTGGAGCAAGAACAATTTGGGCCCAAATGGCTTTTACAATAGATCCAAAATGTAAAAGGAGATACTGTTACATTAGCTATACAAAGAACAGCCAAATTATAGAATAATTATTCCTAAAAAACAGTGAGTTATTTTTTACTTTAGGAAGTCATGTTTCCAAGGCATACATTTTAAACTCAGGATAGATTTCTTTACCAGCAAGTTGTGCAAACTGTACACTTAGAAGAAACAAGGGAGTGGACTGTACTTTAATATAATTGTGATAATTTAGTTGCATTTCTAAATTAAAATTTTAACATTAAAAGATGTCAGTTTTGCTTTATATGTGAACCTTCACTATTCTTGTAACTAATCTGAAAAACTAACGCATATAACTAAAATAAAATTAGTCAGCATGATACTGCTTTATATGGTCAAGATAAAGTATGAGGTTTTTTTCCAAGTAACTACTGTACTGATGAAATATAAAGAAGAGCAGAAGCTTCCGTCTCCAAACATTTCAATGGAGTTTTTTTTTAGCTTTTCACCTATCAGTTCCAGAAACTGTCCCATTATTTTAATGTTAAAAGCTAATTAATATCACTTTAATTATACCAACTGAATGCATTTGAGGTCCTGGTAAATTATTTCTTCTTTCATAGTATAGGTTATCTGTAGGATTTCTTCTTTATGCTCAAAAGAAATGACGGGTGGTTTGGATAAGGATTGGTGGTTTTTTTACTTCCTCCCCAAAAGAGCTGATGTTTTTGGCTGACTGGTTTTTTGGGGGGGAGGGGAGGGAGGAGGGAAGAGAAAAAGGCTGAATGTAGAATTATTGAATAGGCCTACACTAAAATTCTTCCTTGACCAATGGGGACTGGGAGAAAGGAGAGGTGAGGTGGAACACTCTAAGTCTAATAATATCTGTGTAGTTTTAAAAAATGTACAAACTCCTTCAGTCCCCCGTCCCCCTCCTCGTATGTGCTGGTACCTCTGGACGGTCCAGAAGCCATTTTAGAACTCAGGAAGGAGTTCCACTTGTGCTTTTGCAGGTGCTGTGGTGGCAAGGATAACCTCTGCTCACTTGCCGGGTGTGTTACCATGCTGTTATTTAATGTCTTTCAGGATTAAAGACAGCACAGAAAATTCCAAACCCACATCCTAACACCTGAAGCTCGCACAATGTTTCTATAGCAGATGGCAAAACATTTCACTGGAACCTTGATTTACCAAGTGAATATTCAGATCTGGGGAGTTTTTATTCTTTTCAGGCACTGCTGAAGAGCCATACTCGATTGTCGGATCTATTCCGGGTTCAAAAAACACGACCACTTCTAGGTGTTTTGCGCGTCCCAGCCCCACCCAAAGTCCCGACGGGCCTGCAATTCTGAGTGTTTCAAGCTAAGGGTCTTTCCGAATGAACGTGCATTTTCAGTTCTGGACGTCTAGTAATTTGTGGGGGAAAGGCAACACCATAGGACTTTCCGAGCAGTCGAAGCGGGTGAGAAGCCTGAGAGGCATTTGCCTCCTCGCTGTTGGACGCGAGGCTCGGAGCCCGGCTGTCCTCAGCTGTCACGGGGGGAGGGGGAGTGCTGGCATTGGCTTTGGGCATGGAGTTGCTCCAGCCGCCGCGCCCGGTCCCGCCGCCAGCTCACCTCTGCAGAGAGCTAGGCACTCACCGGCCCGCTTGCCCCTGCTCCCACGTCGCCCTCGGGCCCCAGTCCTCAGGCACAGGTCGCCGGAACCATCCAGTGGGATGGCCGCCGCCTCCTCGGGGACCGCTGCCTGAGGGCCAGGGCCGGGGAACCCTGGCCGCCCCGGCAGCCCGTAGCACCCAGGGTGCCGCGGCGGCTGCAGTGAGGCACCGGGGCCCGCTCCCCTCCCCGCCCCCGCTCCCGCCTCCTGCCTGCTGCGCCGTGCGCCCGCTTGCCCCAGCCGGCTGGCGCAGCAGCGCACACACTCACTCCGAGGGCGCCTCCAAGGTTACCCGCGGGGTGGGGGCTGGGGCAGGCTCCGGCCACTGGCCTCCTCTGCTGCTTTCCTATCGCCGCGGCCTTTCCGCCGCTCCAGGGTGACCGGGTTCCAAACCCCAAAGTAGAAGAGACTCCAAAGTCCGGGGAGGGAAGTCGAGCTGGGAGCAGACAAGCGTCCGGGCGGGGGGCGGCCTTAGTTGGCTCTGGGTGCCGGGAGAGTCGGGTCAAGCGAGGTCGCGGCAAGAGGGGGCTGTGGCTCCGGCGGGCGCGCTCTGGGCCGCGCTGGCTGGGCCGGGGGCAGCGCGCAGGGGCTGCAGGCAGCACCGAGGCGTCCGAGGCGCCCCGGGCCCGCTGGGGGGCAGAGACAAGCGGGCGGCCAAACCTGCCGAGGAAACTAACTAAATAAAAGGAGACTGTTATTTAAGGCGCGGAAATTTGAAATATTTGGACAGGAAGAGAAAAGAAAAGAAACCTTAGCGAGGGAGGGGAAAAAAAAAAACACACAACGCGAGCTAACGGTTTTGAAACTCCCCCACCCCCACCCCGGGCTTTTCTGCGCGCCCTGAGGGAGCTCTGGGCTCCAGCTTCCTCACTAGGGAGCCGGGAGCTGCGGTTGGAGTCTGGAGAATTTCGAAGGGACAGAAAGGATGACTTCGCAGCCCCTCCATAGAGGGCTTGGGTTGACTGTGCG